>NC_053431.1:61063015-61266322 GCF_007990345.1 Gossypium hirsutum
AAATGGCTAAATCATGTTTCAAGGATTTCAAAAAATACAAAGAACATTAAAATCTAACACCAAAATGACTTACATGTAAAGGGTTTATTTTTCTGAAAATGTCAAGTTCCCATGGAGGTTTTCCTCTCTAATTTTCGGTGAAGAAAAGATGGAGAAGAAAGATGGCCATTTGTTTTATTTTATTAATCTTTGCTTTTGTCATCAAATACCAACTTTCACCAAATTTTGACTTTTCATTTGTTACACTCCATGTGCAGCCATTCACACATATAATGGCCTAAATACTCATTAAGGACCTCAACTTTTAAGTTTTATAGTTATTTAATACATTTAGCTAATAGAACACAACTTTAGCACTTTAGGGGATTTAGTCCTTTTTCACCAATTAAGCATTCAAACGGTAAAATTTCTTAATAAAATTTTTACACAATCATATTATCATGCTGTAGAGCTCAAAATAATACTAAAATAAATTTTATGACCTAGGATTTGTGGTCCCAAAACCACTATTCTGACTAGGCCCAAAATCAGGATGTTACACATCAAATATAATAGGGCCACATATATATACACATCAAAATATACCTAACACAAGCCATATAAGTGGATAATCTCAACAAAACACTTATATGCCAACATTGGCCAAATTAACCTATACAGGCCATTATAACCGAAATTAAATAACCGAAAGTACCAAATAAGTCGATGGATAGTGTGATATAGCTTTGACAAGCTTCCAACCAAAATGAGCTTTTGAATTACTAAAAACACAGAGAATAACACAGAGTAAGCATTTAAGCTTTGTATGTTCGTATAACATAGAATTTAACTTACCATTTTGTCACATTTAAGGTAAGCATACAAAGCATATCTAAACTCAATTTGGCCAAAAGCCTAGGCACATATCCTCATCAACCATGTTAGTCATGTAATTCATATAAATATCCAGAAACATGTATGAGCTCAACAATAATCAAATTTCCATGTACATATAATTTACAAATCATGTATCTATATATCATGTACAAATCATTTTCATATATCTCATGTAAATACCTGTGGAAGTTCATATTGAACTCATGTAAACTCGTAATAGAACAATGCCTGTTGAACCATTTACAATATCGTTGGATACGCAGGTAGCACACGCGAGGTGTACTAAACTGTAATCCTTCAATTCATGTACATGTATGCTCATACGAACTGTAAATGGTAAGCTCCTCCGAGCTAAATAACGATAAGCTCATACGAGCTGAGTATTGGTAAGCTCATAAAAGCTGAAATCGGTAACCCTAATGACATGTCATTTGTACCCTATGAATTCTTAAGGTTCAAACGGGGCTCGGTAATCATTGTACATTGTCAGATATGTGATTGGTATTCATATATGATCATTACACAATTCAGGAATATATAACTCAATTTAAAACATTTAACAGTCCGGTTTAGACCCTAGTTGGAATAGTGGTTTTGGGACTACAAATTCGAGTTGGAAAAATATTTAAATATTATTTTTCGCGCTTATATTATGTGAATTAGCATGTGTGAAAGTTTTGTATGAAAATTTGATCAATTGTGTGCTTAATTTGATAAAAAGGACCTAATCGCATAAAATGTAAAAGTGGCTTTCCATTTGTTAATGTGCTAAATTGATATGGCTTATTTAAGTGATGGGTCCTTGCATGTCAAATTTACCATTTATTTTAATGGTGGACAATGGACATGTAGTTGGTAAGTTTTCATGTTTATAATAGGGTTAAAATAGTAAAATGTATATTAATGTAATTAATAATAAAACAAAGCATGAAATTGTTCATTATTTCTCCATGTTGGTCGACTATACTAAAGAAAAAGAAAGAAAAAATCAATCTAGGGTTTCGGCACTTTGAGCTTGAATTAAGGTATGTTTTGAGATCAATTTTTGGTAATTTATATGTTTTTGTAATCGTTGCTTCGTATACTATCAAGCCCATGCCTGTAACACCCGTTACCCGTGTTTGATACCGGAACAGGGTACGAGGCATTACCGGACTTAATCACTAATCATCACATAAAAACTGATTCATAATTAATAACATAATCAAGACTATCTACATTAAATGACTTTATACAATAGAGACCTTCAAATAACATAGGTCAGTATTTTAAGCCAATTCCTAGCAACTTAATAACAATTAAACGAGTCTCCATACATGCCAAAGACTTAAAATACTTTAAAACCTTTATATATCAATCAATAGTTTGATAGTGTGATTTAACCTCTGGCGACCTCCAACTCGAGCTAACATCTACGACACTATAAGAAAAAGGAAAGGAAGGGAGTAAGCATTATAGCTTAGTAAGTAAGTATGTAAATATTAATAAACAATACATTATCATACTTTAAACAAAGTCACAATATGGTCCTGGAATATTACCATCACAAACACACATACTTTCACTATTACAATCATAAACAGGTTCAAAATAAGCTATCTAGCAGAGTACCAGAAACTAAATTATTTATTTCTAGAGCTACAGAACTCCAAATTACAAACCGTTAATTTTCTTGAAACAAGATTCACATATATTCTTATCATAAAATTTTCAAAATTTTTGGTCTAGCTAATTAGTACAGTTTATTCATTGAATTTACCCCTGTTTCTCTGCTCAATTATTGTGACCACTCTTCACTTCAAATAAATTTTCTCCTCATATAGAATTCAAAGAATTTTCTCGTTTATTTCATTTGAAACTAGACTCATTAAGGATTTCAAGAATATAAATTATCTCCCCTAATTATTTTTGTACAAATTTTAATGATTTTTCCAAGTCACAATAGGGGATCACGTAGTCATTCTGAACCAGTTTCTCAAAAACTTAAATATCTCATAATATAGAATTCCTTTGCTTGCTCTGTTTCTGTTATATGAAAATAGACTCATTAAGCTCTAGTTTTATATCTCATTCAGTCTCTGATTCAATTTTTACTATTTTTGGTAAATTTTTAGATTCACATCACTGCAACTATCTAGAACAGTTTTATTGTTAATTTTGATATTTCACACTTCAATTGTATTCATCACTTTCCCATAACAATCTTTCCAATTTCCAATCACATATCGACCATATTTCTCATAATTACACATGTATATACTTACACTTATCATCACAAAGTCATACACAATTTCATTTAATCAATTTCCCAGTTGAACGCTTCGGAATAATAACAGATACACAATGGTATCGCACACAGCCCACCTTTAAAATCGGAGCTCTCTTGCACGCATAGTAGCCTTCACTTAGCACCATTCATGTGACCTAGCTCTATTGTAAACATAATTTTGGCTCTCTTGTACACATGGTGAACACTTTGTACCACCCATGTGACCTAGCCAGTTTATCTCGTAGCTCTCTTGTCTACATGGTGTCCTTCACCTGGAACCACGCATGCGACCTAGCTACATATATCCCGTAGCTCTCTTGTCTACATGGTGTACACATAGTATCACCCATGCGACCTAGCTACATCATAATGTCTCGTAGCTCTCTTGTACACATGATGTGCACTCAGCACCATACATGTGACCTAGCTACATACCATCTGTATCATCCAATCTTTCTGAAGGTTCGACCGGGATTTCTCTCTCTTTATAATACTTGATTCCATACTTTCAATAGTCAATTGTGATTCAAAAGTCAGGTACAATACATAAAATATGCTGAAATACAAAAACATAACACAGATAATGTATTATTTACATACAAACTTACATACTTTCTCATTTCCATGTCGAATTAATATTGAACATTTAAATCATCATAATTATACTTACTTTCAACACCTCGGAAATCATAGTAAATATATCAATTTTACATTGAAACATGCATAAATTAATGCTTATTATACATATGAACTTACCTCGATACGAAAACGGCCATTTTACCAACTTTCTCGATTTTCGATTTTTCTCCCATTCTAGATCAAATCTCATTTTCTGGGATCTAAAACATCATATTTTACTTATTTAATTAATGTAATATTCAAAATAGTCCTTAACTCAAACTTTGAAAAAATTACAATTTTGTCCCTAAACTTTTGCATATTTACACTTTTGCCCCTAGGCTCGGGAATTAAACTTCATCCCTTATTCTTATATTTTATGACATGCTGATCATTTTTACCTTCTATGGCAACATCAAATTCTCACTCTAACACATAGTTATGAATAATAACAACTTTTACCGATTAAGCCGTTTTACTCATTTTTTGCTTAAAACCGCTTAGCAAAAGTTGTTTAACATAATTTCAGCCTTCATATTCTACCATAAAACATCAAAATAAACACATTTCACCTATGGGTATTTTTCCAAATATGAACCCGAACTTAAATTATTGCTAGAATAAGCTTAATCAAGTTACCAAGATTCCAAGATCCTAAAGAACTTGAAAAACGGGGCTAGAACGGACTTAGTATTGAGCTTGGAAAGCTTGAAAACCCTATCCATGGCTTCCCCCATGCTAATTTCAGCCTTCATGAAAAAGCCGAGTCAATTTTGGCTTTATTTTCCCTTTTTATTTCTTTTAATTACCAAATGACTAAAATGCCCTTAAGGCCTTTCTTTAAAATTTTGTCATATTCATGCCCATTTTTGTCCAAACGAAATATAATAGTCTAATTACCGTTTAAGGACCTCCTCTTTAAACTCCCATTTCAATCAAGTACTTATGAATTAGAACACATATTTTGTAACTTTTGCAATTTAGTCCTAAAAGTCCAATTAAGCACTTTATCAGTAAAATTACTTAACGATATTTTTACACAATATTTTAATCAATAAATAAACCTTAAAACTTAATTCGAATAAATTTTTCAACTTTGAATTCGTAGTTCTAAAACCATCGTTTCGTTTAGGCCCTAAATCGGGCTGTTACAGCAACTTCTGCAAATAAGCCCTAATAGGCAAATTAAACATGCAATCTATAAAATTTCTTATCAATACTCTAACACATGCATCTAATCACTCGGTAAATCATAAAAATTAATCGAAATAAAATTTTCTATCTTAGATTTATGGTTTCGCAATCACTATTCCATTTAGGCCCTATTTCGAGATGTTACATTTCTCCCCCCTTTAGGGATTTTCGTCCCCGAAAATCTTACCGGTAAAAAGATTCAATATCTTTTCTCAAAATTTCTTAAACATCTCCAAAAAAATTTTCTTCAAAGCAGTACTTTCAAAATCACCCTACTATCAAATTGAAATCCAATATAACTAAGTTTCAACTCGGTATGACCTCTATATTAATCGAAAACTATTTCCAATTCTCACATTTGCTTTCACTTTTTTTTAACCAAAAACTCAGCATTCAGCTATTAATACAGCTCAATCATTATTCTTCTGTCTAATTTTATCATTACTAAATCCACATTATCTCATTCACAATCAAAATTTATTTTTTTTAAAAAAACCATCAGTCATATACTTTAAGCATCACACCTGGATGAGTTAATTAACTAAGTCTAATCTTTCTTTAACTATAACATTTCAGAATTCAAAAAATCTTCATATTAACCTGACATCTTTTCTGCAACTGAGTTCATTTATTAAACCATTCTCAAATGCTATCACATTGTCAATTA
This sequence comes from Gossypium hirsutum, assembly GCF_007990345.1. Taxonomy (NCBI): domain Eukaryota; kingdom Viridiplantae; phylum Streptophyta; class Magnoliopsida; order Malvales; family Malvaceae; genus Gossypium; species Gossypium hirsutum. The sequence goes on from NC_053431.1 coordinate 61,068,640, forward strand.
ATCTTATTGGAAGGGGGTGAGGCTGTAACACTTCTAACTTGCCTCTTATATATTCATGCATATAACTTAACACTCATCAATATATATATAATTTGCTTCAAATAACTCAACATGCATATTCATTTTACACAACCATCCAATCATCTTATACAAACAAATACACTTATACATGCGTTCATAATTCTCAAATAGAATTACTCATAACATTCATTTAATTTCACAAGTTACACACATAGCATCACACAATTTCCAATCAACATGTACACTTATCATAATATAAACTTTCCCTTCATCTCATCTTTCATATTTCAAGAGAAATTCTTATTCACGACTCATTCATTATCACATAAACATCATGAACTAGTACTTTTACCTTTTACGAGTCTCATTTCATCTTAATATTATCACAGTTATATAATTCACTTTTGACAGACTTACACACATATTCATATTTTAAAACAAATGCACTCAAACATACATTCCACAAATTTGAGTAAATCTATTTATCACATTCACTTAGTCAAATAAGTTAGACACATAATATCATGTCAATGTCAAACGAACATGGATGACTTTATAACGAGGTAAACTTTCGTTTTTTTTCACTTTTCTATATTTCTCCACTTATGTCTATTTCATTTTACACTTGATCTCACACATATCATCACAAGTCACCAAGATCAATTTAAGTACACCAATATATCCACCAAATTATACGAACTTACTTAACACCTTTTTACAATGTCGATGGTCGCTCGGTTGGAAAACACTTCTGTCTCAACAGAACTATTTCATCCGGATTGGGAGGCATCACACTATCACAGGTAGTAATATGGCATGTATAGCTTAACTCTTACACATACTAGGTAAGTCCAAGAACAGACTAAACCATAGCTCTGATACCATTAAATGAAACACCCCTTACCCGTGTTTGACGCCGGAACAGGGTACGAGGCATTACCAGACTTAATCACTAATCATCGTATAAAAACTGATTCATAATTAATAACATAATCAAGACTATCTACATTAAATGACTTTATACAATAGAGACCTTCAAATAACATAGGTCAGAATTTTAAGCCAATTCCTAGCAACTTAATAACAACTAAACGAGTCTCTATGCATGCCAAAGACTTAAAATACTTTAAAACCTTTATATATCAATCAATAGTTTGATAGTGTGCTTTAACCTCCGGCGACCTCTAACTCGAGCTAACATCTGCAACACTATAGGAAAAAGGAAAGGAAGGGAGTAAGCATTATAGCTTAGTAAGTATGTATGTAAATATCAATAAACAATAAATTATCATACTTTAAACAAAGTCACAATATGTTCCCGGAATATTACCATCACAAACACACATACTTTCACTATTACAATCATAAACAGGTTCAAAATAAGCTGTCTAGCAGAGTACCAGAAACTAAATTATTTATTTCTGGAGCTACATAACTCCAAATTACAAACCGTTAATTTTTATTGAAACTAGATTCACATCTATTCTTACCATAAAATTTTTAAAATTTTTGGTCTAGCCAATTAGTATAGTTTATTCATTGAATTTACCCTTGTTTCACTGCTCAACTGTTCTGACCACTCTTCACTTCAAATCAGTCTTATCCTTATATAGAATTCAAAGGATGTTCTCGTTTATTTCATTTGAAACTAGACTCATTAAGGATTTCAATAATATAAATTATATCCCCTAATTATTTTCGTACAATTTTTAATGATTTTTCTAAGTCGGAATAGGGGATCACATAGTCATTCTGAACCAGTCTCTCAAAAACTTAAATATCTCAAAATATAGAATTCCTTTGCTTGCTCTGTTTCTGTTTTATGAAAATAGAATCATTAAGCTCTAATTTTATATCTCATTCAGTCTCTGATTCAATTTTTACTATTTTTGGCAAACTTTTAGATTCACATCACTGCAACTATCTAGAACAGTTTTATTGTTAATTTTGATCTTTCACACTTCAATTGTATTCATCACTTTCCCATAACAATCTTTCCAATTTCCAATCACATATCGAGCATATTGCTCATAAGTTACACACGTATATACTTACACTTATCATCACAAAGTCATACACAATTTCATTTAATCAATTTCCCAATTGAACGCTTCGGAATAATAACATATACGCAATGGTTTCGCACACAGCCCACCTTTAAAATCGAAGCTCTCTTGTACACATAGTGGCCTTCACTTAGCACCACTCATGTGACCAAGCTCGATTGTACACATAATTTTGGCTCTCTTGTACACATGGTGAACACTTAGTAGCACCCATGTGACCTAGCCAGTTTATCTCGTAGCTCTCTTGTCTACATGGTGTCCTTCACTTGGAACCACGCATGCGACCTAGCTACATATATCCTGTAGCTCTCTTGTCTACATGGTGTACACATAGTATCACCCATGTGACCTAGCTACGTCATAATGTCTCATAGCTCTCTTGTACACATGATGTGCACTCAGAACCATACATGTGACCTAGCTACATACCATCTGTATCATCCAATCTTTCTGAAGGTTCGACCGGGATTTCTCTCTCTTTCTAATACTTGATTCCATACTTTCAATAGTCAATTATGATTCAAAAATCAGCTACAATACATAAAATATTCTGAAATGCAAAAACATAATAAAGATAATGTATTATTTACGTACAAAATTACATACTTTCTCATTTCCATGTCGAATTAATATTGAACATTTAAATCATCATAATTATACTTACTTTCAACACCTCGGCAATCATAGTAAATATATCGATTTTACATTGAAACATGCATAAATTAATGCTTATTATACATATGAACTTACCTCGATACTAAAACGGCCATTTTACCAACTTTCTCGATTTTTGATTTTTCTCCCATTCTAGATTAAAATCACATTTTTTGGGATCTAAAACATCATATTTTACTTATTTAATTAATGTAGTATTCAAAACATAACTCAAACTTTGGTAAAATTACAATTTTGCCCTTAAATTTTTGCATATTTACACTTTTTCCCCTAGGCTCGGGAATTAAACTTCATCCCTTATTCTTATGTTTTATGACATGCTGATCATTTTCCCCTCCTATGGTAACATCAAATTCTAACTCTAACACATAGTTATGAACAATAACAACTTTTACCGATTAAGCCGTTTTACTCATTTTTGCTTAAAACCGTTTAGCAAAAGTTGTTTAACATAATTTCAGCCTTCATATTCTATCATAAAACATCAAAATAAACACATTTCACCTATGGGTATTTTTCCAAATATGAACCCTAGCTTAAATTATTGCTAGAATAAGCTTAATCAAGTTACCGAGATTCCAAAATCGTAAAGAACTTCAAAAACGGGGCTAGAACGGACTTACTATTGAGCTTGGAAAGCTTGAAAACCCTAGCCATGGCTTCCCCCATGCTAATTTCGGCCTCCATGAAAAAGATGAGTCAATTTTGGCTTTATTTTCCTTTTTTATTTCTTTTAATTACCAAATAACTAAAATGACGTTAAGGCCTTTCTTTAAAATTTTGTCCTATTCATGCCTATTTTTGTCCAAACGAAATATAATGGTCTAATTACCATTTAAGGGCCTCCTCTTTAAACCCCCATTTCAATCAAGTACTTATGAATTAGAACACATATTTTGTAACTTTTGCAATTTAGTCCTAAAAGTCCAATTAAGCATTTTATCAGTCGAATTACTTAACGATATTTTTACGCAATATTTTAATCAATAAATAAACCTTAAAATTTAGTTAGAATAAATTTTTTGACTTCAAATTCGTGGTTCTAAAACCATCGTTCTGTTTAGGCCCTAAATCGGGCTGTTACAGCAACTTCTGCAAATAAGCCCTAATAGGCAAATTAAACATGCAATCTATAAAATTTCTTATTAATACTCTAACACATGCATCTAATCACTCGGTAAATCATAAAAATTAATCAAAATAAACTATCTCAGATTTATGGTTTCGCAACCACTATTCCATTTAGGCCCTATTTCGAGATGTTACAATGCCTCAATTTCTAATTTTGATGATGATTTTGAAATGTGCCATGGATAAATTCATGAGCTTTATGTTGTTATATGATGAAATATGAAAGTTTGATGTTAGGTTTATATGTTTTGTCTTTGGATTTTTGATGATTTTGAGTAAAATGGGCTAAATTGTGAAATCTGTAAATTGAGGGACTAAAATGTGAAATAAATGAAATGTGTGGACTTGTATAAGTACTATAAATATTTGACCAAGCATGAGTATATGCAAATTATGTGTATTTTGTGCTTTTGTGAATTAGGGACTAAAGTGTCAAAATGTGAAAATGTAAGGGCTAGTTTGCAAATTGCCTTAAATATGTGTTTATGGATTGTTTTGAATGAATTTATGATTGAATGAGTTAAATTTGAATTTATTTAGATCAATAATTAAAGAAAGCAGAGTTAGATCGAGGAAAGTCTAAAGTTGTCGAGGAACCGATTTCATTCATCCGAATTCGTACGAGGTAGCAAATATACAATAAACGTGTTTGCATTGATTTATTATTGTTCATATGATATCGAATTGTGATAAATGAATATTCAAGCTTAATATGTGCTATTCGAGAAAGTATCAACAAAGTTCCGACGTCTGAAAAGCCCCGTACAAACCCTACAAATAGTTAGGATACATATGTCATGACATAGGATTTTGTGTAAGACCATGTCTGGGACGTTGGCATGGACTTCTGTTTTACATGTAAGACCATGTCTGGGACATCGACATCATATCTGATTTCCTATAAGACCCTGTCTAGGACAGTGGCATCGATGTTTGATTACATGTAAGATCATGTCTGGGACGTTGGCATTGTATATGTTCTCTGAGCTATCCGCGTATCCTTACGTGTAACACCCCTAACCCATATCCGTTGCCGAATTAAGGTTACGAGGTATTACCGAACAAATCACAACTCAAGTTAGTCATTCATTACTATTCATATGTAAGATAATATAAACTCGGTTATACAAACCATATGCACATCACATCTCATTTATTTCATTCGAATAATCAAATTATAACATAGCTTAGTGCATTACTAATTTCATGTGCATACATTAATATATACACTAAGTTATAACATACAATTATAGCATTACCAGATTCGATTATAAAAGTCATTAAGCCAAACCAAAACAATAATTCAATACCAACCATGAATCACAATTATTATCTACTTAAAACATTAACCAATTTGATTCAATTACTAAACCAAACATTAAATCAAACAAATATACTTCAAAACAATATGGCCGTTAAATTCATGATATGGGTTAAAAGGCATTAACAAACAAAAACACACTTTTGTACATCTTCACATTTGTATAAGTCATAATTATGAGTATAAAGCATAATTTCAATTAAAAAAATAACATGATTTTATTTATCATATTATAACGTACATCAAATAACCATGTTTATTCACTTAAACCGACTTTATACATTCAACATCAAATTTATATACTTACACCATTAGCATACACAAATAACAACTTTTGCACATACTTTTAATAAAGTAAATCAAAAACTTATTATATAATTTAACAAGCAATTACACATGCAACCTAATACATTATAACATGACCGAACATGTTATTAAAGTTTAATTACATAATATATATACTTGCCCTAGGTTTTAGAACCTCACTTAACCATTGTATTTATGCTAAATAATGGACCCAAAACAATCTTGAAACATTTTTCTAACTTAATACTATGCATAGCCGAATCACATTATTTAAACCACATACACATCCAAACATTTCATCAAATGTAAATTGTTTAAACAAACATGCGCCGAAACACAAACTGTAGTATATTCAAACATAAATCTTGCATACCATGTTAAAAACATATTAAAACATATTTATAACAAGTTCGGATATAGCTTAACAACCTTAGATTCCAAATCACTTATAACACATTGACTATCTATAGCAACCTAATGCACATATATTTTTATCTATGCATATCATAGCCAAACCAACCACACATTCAACCAAAACCCTTAATCATTTCCAAAACATATAACACCCATCTCACACACCATTCATTCATAGCACATAACATTATAACCAAAACGATTTCAAACCATAATCAAACATAACCGAATTATCAAAACCAAGCTCATTAAACATTATAACTAAGCACACATAAAACCAAGACTAAGCATAATTAGCAAGCCATTTTCGCATGGCTTTAAATACATAGCCAAAACCAACATTTAAAAAGTATGTTCCAGCCTATACATGCCATAGTTCAAGTTCAACTATAAAAATACCGAAACAGTAGATGGTATGATGAACTTTGCTGATGATCCCCGAGCTTGTAACTTGATCCAAAATCTATAAAACAGAAACACACATATACACAGAGCTTTTATAGCTTAGTAAGTTATAAGCAAGTAACCAACCCAAATATATAATCAATTCATTTTTTAAACTAACCAAATTATAATAACATTCTCATTCCTTTGTTTCAAACTACAAATTTCATATATATAATACATTTTATACTCAATTTTCCACATTGACCAAACGTTCAAGTAATCAATTTACCAAATGTTATTCAATTTTCATAGTCAAAATGTCATTAAATGACCAAATATACATATGCTCAAATATATAAACTCAAGAATCATAATATAACATCTTGTACATATTTTACTTATTTGGCTTAATATACATACTATAATCACATATGTCTTTCAATTGCATCAAAAGCAATTTGTAACAAATAATTAAGTTACTCATTTACCTTAATTCAAGTAAGTAACAAGTTAGTTCATACCTGGCCATTTAGCTCATTTTACACATTCAATCACACCAATCGTTTCCTAATAAACCATTCGGAATTAGATAGGACACTCGGATAATCACACATATATCGTACAATGCCAACGTCTCAGACGTGGTCATACAAGTAATCACAGATCGATGCCACTGTCCCAGACAGGGTCTTACTCGCACACATATATCGGCGTCACATATCAATGCCATGGTCTTACTCATACACATAAATCGGAATCCTATGTCATGACATATGTATCCTAACTATTCCTAAGGTTCATACGGGGCTTTTAGACGTCGTAACTCGGTCAAAACAAATTCAGAAACATAAATTTTCATCAATGGCATATCTCAAAATATTCATCAAAATTAGAAATTCTAGCATGGGTCGGATAGTATTTGAAGCAACGATCTCAAAAACGTAAAAATTATCAAAAACCGAAACCAAACTAACCTTGAATTTGAATCAACAATGGCTGAATACCTAACTTGTCTTTCTTCTCTTTTATTTTCAGCTAGAACAAATATAAACACTAACATATGGCTTTAATTTATGATATGTTTATAATATATTAACTTATTAACTAATTTACCTAATTAACCTTTGTTTTAAAATATAAAATCATGGTATAATAAGGCCATTACCGTCCATTGCATGTTATCATGGGCTAATTACCACATAAATACCTCCATTTACAAAGACAAACACATTTCGGCCCTTACACATTAAACCATTAAATTCTCACTTTACATGATTAAGTCATTTTATTTAATTGAGCACATAAACGACAAAATTAAATCATGAAAATTTCACGAATATAAATTCACACAAAATAAACACAGAAAATAATTTTAAATATTTTTTAACTTAGATTCGTGGTCTCGAAACCATTGTTCCAATTAGGGTCTAAATCGGGCTATTACATTACATTTTCGAATGGTTCAACGGGCATTCTGAGAAATTAAATGAATAAGAGAATATATATTCGATTCATGTACATTCGAATTGTGTACTATATTCAAAAACGAAGAGTAAGTATATGTGCAAATGAAGATCTATGATCCAAGTATATGAATATGAGGTTTGTGTTGGTAATTGGCTCCAAAGTATAAGTAATTTGATGATGTTTATATGTTTTAAATGATAAGTTTATTTGTGTATGGCTTACTAAGCTTTTGAAAGCTTACTTATGTGTGTGTTTGCATTGTTTTATAGATATCGAAGCTACTGTGAGTTCGGGGATCGTCAAGGATCGTCACCATACTATTGAACCTTAGTTTGGTACTTTTGAAAGTGTATATATTGAAGTATGGCATGTATAGGCTAGAAGTGTTTAAATTATGTTTTGTGATGTATATATATTTAGCCATGTGATATGGCTTGGTATGGATGTGTTTATGATATGGTTTTGGTATATGAATTATGAGGCAATATGATATATTTGGTGTGTTTATTTATGAATATAAGAAATGGTAGGATTGTTAAGCTTTTGGCATGTGTTAGCTATTGTAATCGATAAGTTTTGATCATGAAATAGAAACATATCTTTGATATGATTTTATTTTAGATTTGTCATGATTTGGTTGGTGAATTGAGATGGAAATTTGGTTGGCATTGATAAATCAGGAATGGCTTATGTCTTGGTTGTGAATTGGTCATAAAATGTGTGCAAATATGCTTGGTTTGGTGCTTGTAGGTTTTACCCAATTGGGTTTGCAATTTGGCTATTCAAATGGCCTATTTTTGTCCACACGGGTAGAGACACGGGCGTGTGTCTCAGTCGTGTGCCACACATGGCTACGTTGCACGGCTCTGTGTCCCCTGGGGTACCCTACAATTGTAAGTCAGGCTCAACACGGCCAAGGCACACGGGCGTGTGGCTAGACGTGTGGCCCAAGTTAGATTCGACCATGGCCAAAGCACTCGGACGTGTCTTGTGGCTGTGTGAACAAGTCAGTATGTATGCCCTGTTTTGACATGGCCTAGACATACGGGCGTGTCTAATTCCGTGTGAGGAACACAGCCTGTTTACACGGGTGTATGACCTGTACTTGTTTGTAAAATGTTTAAATTTTGGAGAAATTTTATATGTGTTCGGTTTAGTCCCGACCCCTTTTCAATACATGTTTAAGGTCTCGATGACCTATATAAGGGACTCTATATTAATGATTGATCTTTAATGCTTTGATGCTTATGAAATGAATGTTAATGTTTCGATTTTGTCCGATAATGCTTTTAACCCTAGTTCGGCAACGGATGAAGGTTAGGGGTGTTACAAAACATATAGATGTGCAATTTAATTACACCAACTTACCTCGACGAGTGTTCGTAGATGCGGAAGCGATTAATCTAAGGTTTTCAGTTTGCCTCGATCTAACTCCGTATGAGGTCTAACCAGATCTATACGAATGAATTTTACTCAATTCAATATTATTCATATTTAATTTAGTCTAACACACATATTTGGAAAAATTACCATTTTACCCCTATACTTTTAATTCTTTGCAATTTAGTCCCTATCTCATAAAAATGGAAATTTGCACAATTTCATTATGACACATCATAGCTGAATTCTATACATGCTTATAAAAACCCATTTTTTTCACAAATTCACAATTTTACCACATAATTTATCACAATTTTCAATTTAATCCCTAATTTATAATTTCATCAGAAATTCCTTTATAGAAGTTGTTTATCTAATAATAATCTTTCATTTTCTACCATTAAACTTCAAAACTCTAACATGTTCATCAATGGAAAAACTCAAATACTTTAACTTTTTTACAAATTAGTCCCTGGGCTAGCTAGATTAAGCTACAACAATCTCGGAAACATAGAAATTATTAAAAACGGATTAAAATCTCATACCTAAATGAAGAAATGGAGATAGCAGAATGAAGCATTCAAAAAATGGATTCCTACCTTGAATTTTTGGCTCCAAAATAGATAATGGAAGACGATGAAAATTTTTATTTTATTTTAATTAACATTTATTTGCTAATTTCCAAAATTAACCTTTAAAACATTTAATAATTAAACAAAATACCAAGCCATTATCATACACTAACTCATTAATGGGCTAATTACCATATAAGGACCTCCACTTTAAAGTTCCATAGCTATTAGACACCTTTAGCTATTAGAACACAACTTTTGCAGTTTACGCAATTTAGACCTTTTTATCAAATTAAGCATGTAAACAGTAAAATTTCTGAATGAAATTTTTATACGATAATAATATCATGATGTAGACCATAAAATAATAATAAAATAAAATTTTCAACTTTGGATTTTTGGTCCCAAAACCACTGTTTCATTTCACTGAAAACGGGCTGTTACAGTTTATGTTTTGATTGACCCAAGGTCAATACACTCATATATATGCACAACATTAGTGTTAGATAAGAAAATACCTATTGAGTCTATTGAATTTGTGGTCAAAGTAACTAATCCATTAGGCCAATATGTGTTAGTCGATAAAGTTTGTAAGAATTGTCCCCTGAAAGTTTAGGATTACAACTTTTCGACTGATTTGATGTTATTATAGTTTTATGAGTTTGATGTGATTCTTGACATGGATAGGTTGACTTTACATGTTTCTGTTGTGAACTGTAGAAGAAACTAAATTTTGTTGAAATATCAGGATAATGAAATACTGAGGGTTGAATTAGATAAATGTAACAATGTAGTAAATATTATTTCAATGTTGTCAACTCAAAATTGTGTTCGAAAAGACTGTGAGGCGTATCTAGTATATATACACTAGATACTAGGGCTTCAAAATCAGAGTTGGAATTAGTTCTAACTATTTGTAAGTCATTGGATGTGTTTCTAAAAGAGTTTTCAGGGTTACCACTGGTCAAAGATGTTGAATTTTCTATTGAATTAGTATCGCGAACTTCAACGATATCAATTACTCCGTTTAGAATGGAACCTATTGAATTGAAAGAATTGAAAGCACAATTATAGGAGTTGACAAGCAAAGGGCTTATTCAGCCTAATTTTTCTTCGTGGGTGCACCTGTACTTTTTGTCAAGAAAAAGGATGGGTCAATGCGATTTTGTATCGATATCAATAGCTTAATAAGGTCACAATCAAAAGCAAATATCCATTGTCGCATATCAATGATTTGTTTGATCAGCCGAAAGGTGCAACAGTGTTTTCAAAGATTGATCTTTGTTATGGATATTATCAGCTATGGGTTAAAGATTTTGATGTACCAAAGACTGCTTTCAAGACCATGTACGGACATTATGAATTTTTAGTTGTGCCTTTTTTTATTAACAACTACACTTGCGTTAATGGATTTAATGAACAGAATATTTCAATCGTATTTAGACAAATTTGTAGTTTTTTCATTGATGACATTCTGATTTAATCCCAGGACAAAACTAAGCATGTCTAGCATTTGAGAGTAATATTTCAAATTTTGTGTGAGAAACAATTATTTGTAAAATTCAGCAAATGTGAGTTCTGGCTTCGAGAAGTCAATTTTTTAGGTCACGTGGTATCGGTTGAAGGCATCAGAGTAGATTTGAGTAAAATATCTGCTATTTTGGATTGGAAGCCTCCAAAAAATATCACCGAGATTAGAAGTTTTCTGGATTTGGTAGGATATTATTGGAGATTTATTAAAGGGTTTTCGATGATTGCTACACCATTTACAAAGCTACTCTAAAAAGATGTAAAGTTTGATGGTACGAAAAGTATCTATAAAGTTTTGATCATTTGAAAGTGATGTTAACTGAGGCGTCTGTGTTGATTCAGCTAGAGTCCGATAAAGAATTTGTGATCTACAGTGATGCTTCACTTAATGGTTTGGGTTGCATCTTGATGTAGGAAGGTAAAGCAGTAGCCTATGTGTCCCGTCAATTGAAACTGCACGAGGGAAATTACCTGACACATCATTTAGAGCTTGCAGCTATTGTATTCATTTTAAATATTTGGCTACATTATTTATACAAGGAAAAATGCCACATTTTCACAAATCACAAAAGCTTGAAGTACTGGATGTTACAAAAAGAATTAAATTTATGACAGCGTAGATGGTTGGAATTGCTAAAAGATTATGATCTAATCATTGATTATCTCTAGAGTAAAGCTAATATTGTCAATGATGCTTTAAGTCAAAAATCCTTATTTGCTTTGCAAGTTTTCAATACCCAATTGACGTTGATTGAGGATGGTTCTATTTTAGCTGAATTGAAAGCTAAACTGACATTTCTATAATAGAATTGTGAAGCTCAGAAAAATGATTTTGAATTGATTTTTAAACGAAAACATATTGAAAAGGCATTTGACTTAGAATTTCACCTCAGCTCTAATGGTAGCTTATACTTTCGGAAAAAAAATTATGTTCAAAGTATTTGTAAAATTAAACAGAAGATTCTTCAGAAATCTCATAACAGCAGTTACTCAATCCATCTGAGTAGAAATAAAATGTACGGTGATTTGAAATAAATGTTTTGGTGGCCAGGTATGAAACATGAGATTTCTAAATTTGTACTGAAATGTCTAATTTTTTAACAAGTCAAAGCCGAGCATAAATTACCTTCAAGATTGTTACAACCAATTATGATTCTAGAATAGAAATGGGGATAGGTTACTATGGGCTTTGTGTCAGGATTATCGTTGTCTCCGTGGAAGAAAGATACCATCTAGGTTATTGTTGATCATCTGACTAAGTCCATATAGATTATTCATTTGAAAAGTTGGTAGAATTATATGTGGTAGAGATTGTTAGACTTCACGGAGAACCATTGTCTATTATTTCCAATAGAGATCCACTATTTAATTCTAGATTTTGGAGTAAATTGCATGAAGCTTTAAGCAATAGATTGTATTTCAATACCGTATTTCATCCCCAGATAGACAGTTAATCTAAACGAGTAATTTAGGTACTCAAGCATATGCTTCATTGTTGTATTTTAGAAATTGAAGGTAGCTGGGAAATATTTCTTTCATTGGTTGAGTTTGCGTCTAATAACAGTTAACAATCGAGCATTAAAATGGCATCGTACAAAGCTCTGTATGGTCAAAAATGTAGAACTCCCTTATACTAGATTGAATTGAGTAAGAAAAAGCTTTTCGATGCTGATTTGATCCGAGAAACTGAAGGAAAGGTTAATGTGATTCAAGATAGTCTAAAAGTTGCTTCCCATCATCAGAAGTCATATGTTGATTTGAAAAGAAAAGGATATTAAATTTTAGGTTGGCGACAAAGTGTTCTTAAAAGTATCGCCGAGAAAAGTTATTCGTTTTGGCCAAAAAGGCAAGCTCAACTCACGGTTCATCGGGCCAGATAAGATTATCAAAAGAATTAGACCGATAACTTACTGTTTAGCCTTACTGTAACACCCTTAACCCGTATCCATCGCCAGACTAGGGTTAAAAGGCATTACCAGACATATCGGAACATTTCGCAATCATTTTACAATCAAATGTCATACATCGTCATATCATAGTCACATATCAACATAAAGTCCCTTTCTTAGGTCAACAAGACCTTAAACATACTTTGGAGAATATTCAGGACTAAACTGATCTCGTATAAAAGTTTCCACACACTTAAAAAAATTTCACGGAATCACATGTCACACGCCTGTGTAAATAACACGCGGCCACCAAACATGCCCGTGGCATAGGCCATGTGAAAACAAGGCATACATACTGACTTATACCACATAGCCAAAGACATTCCTGTGTGTCTTGGCCATGATCAAAACTGACTTGGGTCACACTGCCGACCACACGCCCATGTGTGTAGGCCGTGTGCCCTTCGAAATGGCCATACATGCCCATGTGCCAAGGCTGTGTGCCTTACGCAGCCACCAGACACACTTGTGTGTCTAGGCCGTACTCGAGACTAACTTTAAACTGTAGGACTACCCCAGGGGACACACGACTGTGTAACATGATCGTGTGTCACACACAGCTAAGACACACTCCCGTGTCTCTACCCGTGTGGACAAAAATAGGCTACTTGAAAAGCTATTTTGCCACCCTATATACATAAGCTTTTAAGACCACCTTTCATAACCCAATATGCAACCAAAACATTTTCAAAACAAGCATCACTCATACTTTAATATCATTAATCATTTCCATGCATAAATTCCAACTCAAACATACTAATTTCATGTAACTAATTCATAACTTGAACACAGGTTCATATCACATTTATAACCATTTCAACCACAAAACTAACTTACCAAAAAGACCATTTCTCTAGGCTATATATATACACCAAATTTACCATTTTTGCATCACATATCATATACCAAAATTAAACCATAAGTTCAACCATAATCAAGCCATATCTCATGGCATGATATACCCATCTCAAAGCATACCACATTAATTCTAGCCTATACATGCCATACATTTCTATATTCATTTTCAAAAGGTACCAAAATAATATTTGATAGTGTGGTGATGATCCTCGATAATCCCCGAGCTTCCAATAGCTTCGATATATAAAACAGAATGCAAACACACACAAAGTAAACTTTCAAAAGCTTAGTAAGCCATATACAAATAAACTTATCATTTTAAAGCATATAAGCATCATAAAATACATATACGCCATAGCCAAATACTATCACAAACCACATAGTTGATATACATTTCACATATTCCCAATTCATTTGCACATATAGCATATTTTCTCATACTTATATCACATATCATCACTTGCACTATACTTACTTCTCATTAACAAATATTGAACACATTTCCACGTACCTAAATCAATTATCCCTTCATTCAATCATGTATTTCTCTAAATGACTATTGAACCGTATGGAATTAAATAGGATATGCGGATAACTAGGAAAGCTCGTACAATGCCAACTCCCACACACGGTCTTACATGTAATCAAATATTAGTGCCACTGTCCCAGACAGGGTCTTAACGAAAATCAAATACGATGCCAATGTCCCAGACATGGTCTTACACATAAATCTCAAATCAATGCCAATGTCCCAGACATGGTCTTACACAAAATCACATATCGGAATCCTATGTCATGACATATGTATCCTAACTATTCCTATGGTTCGTACGGGACTTTTCAGACGTCGTCACATTATTGGAACTTTCTTGGATTTCTCATATTCAACTTAAATAGCCATTCATCACTAATCATTAACATATAAACAATAATAATTCAATTCAAACACATTTATTTGTATATCGACTTACCTCGTACAACGAACGACTATTCAACGACTTTCGACTTTCCCCGATCTAATTCTGTTTTCTTGGGTTCTTGATCTATATAAATTCAAATTTGACTTATTCAATCTCACATTCATTCAAATCAATCCATATACACATATTTAGGGCATTTTACAAATTAGCCCTCACATTTTCATGTTTTAACACTTTAGTCCCTAATTCATAAAATCACAAAATACACAAAATTTCCTTATACCCATACTTGGCTAAATATTCATGTAGTTCATATAAGCCCATATATTTCATTTATTTCATATTTAAGCCCCTCAATTTCTCATTTTCACAATTTAGTCCAAAATACTCAAATTCATCAAAAATCCCAATACAAAACATAGTAATCTAACACATATCTTTCATTTTTTATCATCAAACTTCATAAAACTCACATTATCAACAATGGCACATCTTAAAATCATAATAAAATTCAAAATTTGAGGCATGGGCTTGAAAGATTACTAAGCAACGATCACAAAAACATAGAAATTATCAAAAACTGAGTCAAATCGTACCTTAATCAAGTAATCAAAGTGTCAAACCTTAGCAAGCTTATTTCCTATTCTTTTTCTTTCAATTTTCAGCAAAGATGATGGATATAACACTAAATTCATGTTTTGTTTTATTTAATCAACATTATTACATAATTTACCATTTTAACCTTTGTTTAAAACATTAAAATTCATCCATTTTAAGGTCATTTATGACCAATCCCACTAACCATGGTCAAATTACAACATAAGGACCTTTTCTTTAATACGCCATAATAAATAGGCACACTTAAAAAATAGAACACATCTTTTGCATTTTCTACGATTAGGTCCTTTTATCAAATTAAGCACACAAACGATCAAATTTTCACACAAAATTTCAAAAGATATAAATTCACATATTATAATCACGAAAAATAATATTAAAATATTTTTAACTTAGATTTGTGTCCCGAAACCACTATTCAGCTAAGGTCTAAACTAGGCTATTACGCTTACCGTTTAAATTAGATAAGATTCACAATGTGTTTCATGTATCGATGTTGCGGTGGTGTTAATCTAACCCTTCACATGTGATTTCACTAGTCAATGTAGAAATTCAGCCTGATATGTCGTATAGGGAGGAACCCATTAGAATTTTAGCTCGGGAAGTTAAGGAATTAAGGAATAAACGCATAGCTTTGGTTGAAGATCTCTAGCACCATCATGGGGTCGAGAAAGCTACTTGGGA
The DNA here is from genome assembly GCF_007990345.1 of Gossypium hirsutum. Taxonomy (NCBI): domain Eukaryota; kingdom Viridiplantae; phylum Streptophyta; class Magnoliopsida; order Malvales; family Malvaceae; genus Gossypium; species Gossypium hirsutum. The sequence continues at coordinate 61,084,939 of NC_053431.1, forward strand.
TCTAGAAGAGGCTATCAAAATGCAATACCCGAACTTATTTTCTGGTAAAAATTTTTTTGGGACGAAAATTCCTTTAGGGGAAGAGTTGTAATAGCCCGATTTCAGTAGTGCAAGAAACAGTGGTTTCGGGACCACGATTTTGACAATTGAGTTAGTATGCTATTAATTATTTAAAGTCTATGGGGTTATATTAGGGTCGTATTAAAGTTTCATTAAGAAATTTTGAGGTTTGGATAGTTAATTAGTTAAAAAGGACTAAATTGATAAAGTTGGATTAAAAAGCTTTAAAAAGATAAACTTGGAGTTGAATGGTAATTATACCATACCTAAATTTAGTGGATGATGTTGATTGGTATTGGCGTAATTTTAATGAATTTTAAATGTTGATTTTGTCATTAGGTAAATTAATTAAAAGATGATAAAATAGTCATCATCTTCTTTCCTTCTCTTTTGTCCAAAACTGAATCACTATTGCAGGGGGGAGAAAAGCTTTGTTCTTTGTCAATTCACTTGCATGGTATAGTATATTGTCTAAATTTTTAGTAATTTTTATGTTTTTGAGCTTGTTTTAGAGTAAGTTACTTAACTAGGGGGTTAATTTGCAAAATTTTTAAAGGTTAAAGGATTTGTTATGTAACAGCCCGATTTTGGGCCTAGTCGAAATAGTGGTTTCGGGACCACAAATCCAACGAGGAAATGTTTAATTTTATTATATTTTTATGGTCTACAATTTCACAGAATGATTTCATGAAAATCTCGTTCAAAAATTTTTACGTTCGGGCACCCAATTTAGTCAAAAGGACTAAATTGTAAAAAGGGTAAAACTTGAGTTCTATATGCTAGAGGTGTCCAATAGTTATGGAATTTTAAATTGGAGGTCCTTATATGGTAATTAGACCATTGGTTTAGTTGTTGGGCAAAAATGGACATGGAATAAGTGAAATAGAATATTTTTAAGAGCTAGGGGCATTTTGGTCATTTAGTAATTAAATGATTAAATAAACAAAATAAAAGCCAAATTTTGGTATCTTCAACCCTTTGGCCAAAAGTTTGATGACCACCATGGCTAGGGTTTTGTTCAAGCTTTCCAAGCTCCATAGTAAGTCCGTTCTTGCCTCATTTATTTGAGCTAGGGTTGATGCTTAAAATTTTACCCATGTGTGACATGCATGTTTTTTTTATGTTTCATGGTAGATTATGGAAGTTTGATGTGTAAGAAACGGCTTTTACTAAGTGATTTTTAGTGAAAACGTCCAAAAGGACTAAATTGTAAAAGTTATAAAAAAGTGAGTTTTAATGGAAATTGTGGGCTATTATAGTTATGAAAATGATTCGGCTAGGCTTGTATGTTAAAGAAATTGAATAAAAATCCTTTTACGAGCCTAGGGGAAAAAGTGTAAATATGTTAAACTTTAGTGGCAAAAACGTAATTTTTCTATAGTATGATTTTTGCATCACATTGACTGGTGTGACTAATAAATAGGCTAAATTTGATATTATGGATCAAAGAAAATGAGGTTTGAACCTAGAACGGGGGAAAACGAGAAATTGACGGTTAGATCCCTTTTTGCCATTTTGGTGTCGAGGTAAGTTCGTGTGTAAATAATGCAATGTTGTATCATGTTTCAATGTGTTATTAATGTATGAATTTCGATGTTTAATTATTGTAAAGATTGAATGAATAATATTACGGTCAATGAGAATGACTTTGTGAACGAGTTCGACGAAGATGTATCATCGAGAGAATCCCATTTGAACCTTCGAAATAGTTTACGATACAAGTGATATGTCACTAGGGACTATGTGATTTGATCTCATGAGTTATGTGGTTTGAGCTCAAGATATATGTGACACATGTTATGGGGTTCCGGGTGTTGGTCTTATATGTTCTATCAGTGGCTGGGTAGTCCAGCATGTGTTGCAGTTACCTGACAGCTTGTGTGAGTAGCCTGTGTAGCTATATCCTGAATGACATCTTGTGTGAGCAGACCCGTGAGTAGCTCGAGAATGAGCATTTATGTGTTATGGGATATGAGGTAGCTTTAGCTACGAATGTGGCACTTATGTGCGAGCTTTCCATGTATCCAATAGTATTCCAAGTGTTCAACGGGTAAATCAGTGAGTTATTTGACAAGTAAGTCAATGAGAAGGAAATATGAGAATGTGCTACGAGTTAGTACAGGTATGTACTTATAACTCATGATTAAAGGATTTGGTATACTATGAAAATGTTGTAAGAATGCATACAAAAAAGTATGTGACTATATTACGTGAGGTACAGGTATGTACACTATGTGACTATATTACGTGAGGTATAGGTATGTACACGAACAAGTTATGCTTGTGAAACATTGAAAACCTTGTGACAAATGATCTACATTTATGACGAATGGATGCATGATAAGATTTGATAATAATCATGTTGTAACACCCCAAACCCAGCCTGGAAGTTTGGCTCGAATCTGGCGTGTCACATTGAAGTGTTTTTCGGAAACCATGTTTCCATTAAAAACCCTTCTTAGTAATTAAAAACTTGTACCCTTTTTAAACCTTGTTAGAAAACCTCAGCTGAATATCATTCTTAACAACTTTGTAAAAAAATCCTGGCAGTGGCGGACACTTAATTTAAAAACAATTGCGGTTACGTGATGTTTTGAACAACAGTAGTTGCTTTGGAAAACCATGTTCTAATACTAGCAATTATAAGAACAATAAATAAAATTCCAAATTTGAAATCCAGAAAATTACAACGGCTTTACAATAACCCACATAAAAACATTTAAAAGCAATAATCAAAACTATAACATAAATAGTGTGTGTGGCTTCCTCCGAGCCCCTCGTAGCCCCGATCCGTCTAAGGCTAGAAATTACCTGAAAGGTTAATAAACGGGGTGAGTTTATGAAAACTCAGTGTGAAATCCCCAACTATAAAAAGGAATAGTCAGTCATATAAAAGAATTAAACGTCTGGCCCCAGCCTTACTTACAGTTTCAGTACCAATTGGGCCTTAGCCCATTATAACAGACAGTACCAGATGAGCTTTAACCCATTACAGAATAAGAAACATTATCAGAACTAGAATCAGAATCAGAATCAAAATTAGGTGACAGAATCAGAATCAGTATCAGGTAACAGAATCAAAATCAGAATCGATATCAGGTAACAGAATCAAAATCAGAATGTGAATGCAATCCCAACCCAGCCTATAACCAACCGCTACACTCCACCCGTACCAGCCCTACACTCCATGTGGGGAACAGCTCAACCCACCCAGCCCTACACTCCACAGTTGCAGCATTGCTGCTCAGATATCAGTAAGTTGAGGCAAAGCCTCCAGTACGTGGACAAGCCACTTTCAGTACTTCCTCCATCAGTATAACCCATAACCCATGCAACAGATATAAATGTCATGGCATACAACATACAGAATCAAAATATCTGCCCATATTTGAATCAAACAGTCACAGTCAAGTCATTCATATCACCAACATATATTCACAATCAAATTCGTCAACCACACAGTCCAAGTCAGTCACTTGGCCACAAGGGCAAAATAGTCATTTAACACCTTAGGGGCAAAATGGTAATTTTACCCCACAAGGGTATCTCGGTAATTCTACCCTATAGGGGTATTTCCGTATTTCTACCCTACAAGGGTATTTCGGTCATTCTACCCTACAGGGGTATTTTGGTAATTCTACCCTACAGGGGTATTTCAGTAATTCTACCCTATAGGGGTATTTCGGAAATTCTACCCTACAGGGGTATTTCAGTAATTTCACAATCAAGGGTAAAACGGTAATTCTGTAAATCGAGGGTAAAACGATAATTTTGTAAACTGAGGGTAAACCAGTAATTCTGTAAATCAAGGGTAATGTAACACCCCGAACCCGAAACCGACATCGGAGTCGAACACGAGGTGTTAACTGGCTTTAACCCCTTACAAAATTTATTTTCCAGACACTGCCCAATCTGTGTACTAGTCGTTTTAAAAATCATATCTTGAGTTTCGTAACTCGAAAATCAGTTTCGTAATTTTTCCCAGAAACTATACTCATGTGCCCATCTATGTATTTTTTTCTAGAATTTTTGGTTGGGTCAATTAGTACAGTTTATTAGTCAAAGTCCCCCAAATTGCAGGGGTCGACTACACTGACCTTTGCCCATTACGACTTGGATATCTCCCTGCACGGGGCTTCAATACTGTTGGAGTTTGTTTCTATGAAAACTAGACTCAGAGAGGAATCTGTACATATATGGTACGACCCCTAATTATCTCTGGTTAATTTATAATGAATTTCCAAAGTCGGAGCAGGGATTCCAGAAACCGTTCTGGCCCTGTCCCACTAAAATCTGAATATCTCTTAATATACTGCCCATATGATCTTTTCGTTACTTCCTCATGAAAGCAGACTCATCGAGCTTCGATTACATAATTTATTCATCAATTAATCCCACTCCTACTATTTTTAGTGATTTTTCAATCTCATGACACTGTTGCTGCCAGCATCTGTTACGAAAGTAACTAGGTCCATTTCATGCCTACCCTTGATCCACTTCAAACTAACATTCGTGCCATTTTCGCATGGCTTAAAGTTTACATGCCATAATTCAAACACAACGTACTAGCTTATACATGCCAAAATGATCTTCTAAACACACTAAGAAGAAAGTACCAAAACTTGCTATCCGGTGATGACTTCGATGACGGCCCGACCCCGCAAAAAAATAGATGAGTCCAAGCAACCTATAATGGGTGACAAGGAAACATCGAGTGAGTTTATAACTCAGTAAGTCATAAGCAATGCACTACCATCTATCAACAACATTATCACAAGATGAAACAAAATGGAGCGAGACAATTTACTCCATCCATACCGAACCATACCATAGTTCCTCCAACCTATCAATTCAATTTCATATCAATTCATGCATTCACATTCTATATACTCATCAATAGGACATTGAAGCAATCTCATAAATCGATTTATTTTCGTTACAATCAAACGACTATACGGCCTTTCACCCATCCTACGATAAAACTTATGTACGTGACTTCAAGTATATTTGTCACATAGGTTCGAACTTACCGAGCTCAACACCAAGTATAAGCATAGCACCTATTAGCCACGTACTTAAGACACTTACCCGACCCGCTGTCCGCGATCGACTCGATAGTGTCGCACACATAGTGTCCATAATGATTCACGAATGTATATTGAGCCCGCACACTCAGTGCTATATAATCATCTTGCACACTTAGTGCCACGTAATCAAATCGCACACTTAGTGCTACATAGTCAGACTCGCACTCTTAGTGCCGTATGGTAAATTCGCACACTTAGTGCATCATATTCATTTCGCACACTTAGTGCAACATAGTCAAATCGCACCCTTAGTGCTGTACAATTTAATCCCGCGCACTTAGCGCCAATCTCATGGTCATAAATGGTTATCCCGCACGTTTAGTGCCGAGATCAACAACTCAGTACATCTTACCTCTTTCCACTCATTCAACAATTTCATCATCACATACGTACATGCATATATATATGTATATTTACTCATTCCAATCAGCATCCATACATACACATTATGACCATTTGAAATACTACCCACTACATGCTTAATGACTTACTTTATGTTGGGTAAAATAATTCCGAGTCGGCTACTCGATGACCTTCGATTTCCCCTTGTTGGACGCCTCTCCTTTAGAGCTCAGTAGACTCTACAGGTAGAGTCTTACTGGTTGCTAAGGTTTCGCATACATATGAATGAGTAGAACCAGGGTCAATCAATGCAATCACATTAGTATCAAAGAGAGTGAAGGTACCAGTGATGACGTCGGGGGAGGATGCCTCCTCTCGTGCGCGAATGGCATATGCTCTAGCAGGAGTACGGTTCTCGGTGCGATCGGCCGTATCAGAGGCCCCCCTCTGACTACCACCCCTGCCTCCTAAAATTCTCGGTGGTCTACCTCTAGATGTCACTCCACTAGGTCTTGCACCTTGAATCTTATTCTTCTCATCCAGCTCCGTGCAATCTCTAATGAAGTGGTCCTTCGAACTGCATCCGTAACAGGCCCTGTTAGAAGACTTGCCCCAACATTCACCTAGGTGTCGTCTTCCACATTGGGGACATTCAGGTTTCTCATGACGATTATTGCCCACACTAGCTACCGAAGTAGCTCGGGAGCCCATCGATGGTCTTGCCCTGATGGAAATTCCCGCAGTCGCCCTCGACTTATTAATGTCCTCCCTGAACTTCTTCACAGCTGAGAACGGAGCTTTACCCGTCGATCTTTTACGATAATCTCTAGCTTCAAATTCAGCCTTCCTCTTCTCCTTTCCAGGTTCCTCCGCCTTGCAGGCTCGTTCGACTAGTGTTACGAATTCCTTTATTTCCAAAATACCCATTAGCAGCTTTAAATCTTCATTCAATCCTTCCTCGAATCTTTTGCACATAGCAACCTCATCAGCTACACACTCCCGGGAATACCTACTAAGTCTTACGAATTCATGTTCGTATTTAGATACAGTCATACGGCCTTGCTTGAGTTCCAAGAACTCCTTACGCTTCTGGTCAATGAACCGTTGACTAATAAATTTCTTCCGGAATTCCGTTTGAAAGAAGTCCCAAGTTACCCGCTCGTTCGGGACTATGGAAATCAAGGTCCTCCACCAATAGTAGGCTGAGTCTCGCAACAACGATACAGCACATTTTAGACATTCATCGGGTGCGCATGACAATTCATCGAACACCCGAATGGTGTTATCAAGCCAGAACTCGGCCCTTTCGGCATCAGCAGTTACTATGGCCTTGAACTCCTCGGCCCCACGCTTCTTAATCAAGTCTACAGGTGGCTTACTCAGCCTCACAGGATCAGCGACTGATGGCCTTACAGGCTCTTGGGGTGGATTATTCAAATTTGGGAATTGTTGGACAGCCGGGTTGGCTCGGGCATATTGCGCGACCCACTCATTCATCATGGTAAAGAAGGCTTGTTTAGCCCCCTCACCTTGATTATTCGCAGATGACTGAGGTTCAACAGGCGGCGTCCCTTGTGCAGGAGCAGCCGCTACGCTCTCAACGTCATCCGCTAGGGTTCTTTCTTCACCGGGATCCATTTACTAATCAAGACAAAAACATTTCAACCGTCAGAAGTCATCACCCTTTTAAACATTAACATTATGGCATGTATAGCTAGACTCATACGTGCTATGGTAGTCCTAGAACCGACTAAACCATAGCTCTGATACCAATAAAATGTAACACCCCGAACCCGAAACCGACATCGGAGTCGAACACGAGGTGTTAACTGGCTTTAACTCCTTACAAAATTTATTTTCCAGACACTGCCCAATCTGTGTACTAGTCGTTTTAAAAATCATATCTTGAGTTTCGTAACTCGAAAATCAGTTTCGTAATTTTTCCCAGAAACTAGACTCATGTGCCCATCTATGTATTTTTTTCTAGAATTTTTGGTTGGGCCAATTAGTACAGTTTATTAGTCAAAGTCCCCCAAATTGCAGGGGTCGACTACACTGACCTTTGCCCATTACGACTTGGATATCTCCCTGCACGGGGCTTCAATACTGTTGGCGTTTGTTTCTATGAAAACTAGACTCAGAGAGGAATCTGTACATATATGGTACGACCCCTAATTATCTCTGGTTAATTTATAATGAATTTCCAAAGTCGGAGCAGGGATTCCAGAAACCGTTCTGGCCCTGTCCCACTAAAATCTGAATATCTCTTAATATACTGCCCATATGATCTTTTCGTTACTTCCTCATGAAAGCAGACTCATCGAGCTTCGATTACATAATTTATTCATCAATTAATCCCACTCCTACTATTTTTAGTGATTTTTCAATCTCATGACACTGTTGCTGCCAGCATCTGTTACGAAAGTAACTAGGTCCATTTCATGCCTACCCTTGATCCACTTCAAACTAACATTCGTGCCATTTTCGCATGGCTTAAAGTTTACATGCCATAATTCAAACACAACGTACTAGCTTATACATGCCAAAATGATCTTCTAAACACACTAAGAAGAAAGTACCAAAACTTGCTATCCGGTGATGACTTCGATGACGGCCCGACCCCGCAAAAAAAATAGATGAGTCCAAGCAACCTATAATGGGTGACAAGGAAACATCGAGTGAGTTTATAACTCAGTAAGTCATAAGCAATGCACTACCATCTATCAACAACATTATCACAAGATGAAACAAAATGGAGCGAGACAATTTACTCCATCCATACCGAACCATACCATAGTTCCTCCAACCTATCAATTCAATTTCATATCAATTCATGCATTCACATTCTATATACTCATCAATAGGACATTGAAGCAATCTCATAAATCGATTTATTTTCGTTACAATCAAACGACTATCGGCCTTTCACCCATCCTACGATAAAACTTATGTACGTGACTTCAAGTATATTTGTCAAATAGGTTTGAACTTACCGAGCTCAACACCAAGTATAAGCATAGCACCTATTAGCCACGTACTTAAGACACTTACCCGACCCGCTGTCCGCGATCGACTCGATAGTGTCGCACACATAGTGTCCATAATGATTCACGAATGTATGTTGAGCCCGCACACTCAGTGCTATATAATCATCGCACACTTAGTGCCACGTAATCAAATCGCACACTTAGTGCTACATAGTCAGACTCACACTCTTAGTGCCGTATGGTCAATTCGCACACTTAGTGCATCATATTCATTTCGCACACTTAGTGCAACATAGTCAAATCGCACCCTTAGTGCTGTACAATTTAATCCCGCGCACTTAGCGCCAATCTCATGGTCATAAATGGTTATCCCGCACGTTTAGTGCCGAGATCAACAACTCAGTACATCTTACCTCTTTTCACTCATTCAACAATTTCATCATCACATACGTACATGCATATATATATGTATATTTACTCATTCCAATCAGCATCCATACATACACATTATGACCATTTGAAATACTACCCACTACATGCTTAATGACTTACTTTATGTTGGGTAAAATAATTCCGAGTCGGCTACTCGATGACCTTCGATTTCCCCTTGTTGGACGCCTCTCCTTTAGGTTCTTGAGCTTAAATAATACAAATAAGAGTATTCAATATTTAACTCAATAACATGAATTTATTTATCACATTCGGCAATTACACATCATTAAATTTTCAAACCAAGATGTCATTATATGACCACATATACACATATCCATATACTCAAGCTCAATAATTATAATGTAATATCATGTACCCACTTTAAGTATATTGCCGAATATACTTAATCATACATACACCTAACCAAAACAATTTCCTAAAATCTTCATATCATTTATACACTAGGTCGATTGCCCTCACCAAGTTCACCTATGTTCTTCAACAATTCCTTCATTGATCAAGCACATATTCGGCTAAGAAATGGCAATTTTAGCAACCTTCGATTTAGTACTTAACTTTTACCACATATCAAATAACTCATTTCCTTACTCATGTGACCACGTATATTCGGTCATGCATGCACACAAAAAAAATCAATTTGGAGACTCTATCAATCCAACATACATTCGGCACCTTCATCCACCATTCTACCAAGCATGTAATATTCAAACACAACCAAACCCACATTCGGCCCTAGCTCATAACAAGGTAGCCGATTTATTTTTTTTTATAGTTCAAACACTCCTCTATCATCATTCACCTAACTTTAACATGAAACAACAAAACTCACCATTTCTCATTCAAATAACATGAACAACAACCATTCCTTGAACCCTTTCTCATGACCGATTGCTCATGTTATCAACAAGATTCAAGGTTTAAACATGGGCTATTTAAAACATGCATGCATCTCAAAGACAACATCAAACATACCTTAGTCTAACAACCACCATAGCCGATTTTTTTCAAGCCTTTTTCCCCTTCCTTTCTTTCCTCTATTCGGCCAAGGATGTTCAAGAATGAACTCTCTTCTTTTTTTTTTTCTTTCTTCAATTCACGGCAACAAGGGGGGGTGAGACCATGTACTTTTTTTTTTCCATCACCCTTCCTTTCATTATTTAATCACCATGCTTATTATTTTATTTTTCTTAACATGCATCACTAGCATAACATGTTGGAGACATGTTTCCACCTATAGCATGGCCGGCCACTACATATTAGGGAGGGGGAATTTGACATGCAAGTCCCCTTTTTCTTCCACATGCACTAATAGGTCCTCATGCATTGACCTATCACATTTTAAAATTTTCTCATATAAGTCCTATTGACTAAATTCACATGCAATCGACTAAATCGAAGCTTGAAATTTTTACACATTCATGATTACATATTCTAGACAATAAACATCACATTCAAACCTTTCGGTGACTCGGTTTAGCGGTCCCGAAACCACTTCCCGGCTAGGGTCAATTTTGGGCTGTCACAGGTAAAATGGTAATTTTACAAATCGAGGGTAAAACGGTAATTCTATAAATCGAGGTTAAAACAGTAATTCTGTAAACTGAGGGTAAAACGGTAATTCTGTAAATCGAGGGTAAAATAGTAATTCTGTAAACTGAGGGTAAAACGGTAATTCTGTAAATCGAGGGTAAAACGGTAATTCTGTAAATCGGGAGTACTTTGGTAATTTTACAAGTCGAGGGCATTTCAATAATTGGTAAACTAAAGTATTCTAAACATGGATAACAATACGAATGGGCCTAAAACCTATTCTCGGCCCAAATGGGCCCACACGCTCGTGTGGCCCTTTTAGCCCAAACCTAGCCACAGATATGCGATTCACCTAGCCTAGTCCAATATTTACTACACAATCAAACAACTTATCCAATTGGGCCCGTAGGCCCATTGGGCCCACATGGCCCCTTTCGGCCCATCGCGGCCCGAAGTAGCCATCCTACAGCTAAAGTAGCGAGAAATACACACCTGATTGGAGACTGGAGTTAATCCATGCTCCGAGCACTCTTAGCCGACGCCCAACCCAAACGAGCACGCCATAAAGCGAAAGGGATCAGCCAAGAAAGGTACCTTACTCTCCTCATGGTTCTCTCTATTTAAAGCCAGCTTCACATCCACTCTTATGTTAGCTTCCCGATGTGGGATCCCTCCATTATCAGAGTTTAAATTCAACACCAACTCTTGCCACCCCTTGTTAGCAAAATAAATGCTCTTCGCTTGCCATGAGTTTCGAACCCTGGACCTCCTTGCCACCTCTATAACGCAACCTTCCTGCCTCTTATGTGGCGCTACTTTGCCACTAGACCACAAGGCTTTTTGTGTCACAATTTCTCCAACAATATTCTTAAGGCCTACCTACTACACCCAGGGTTTGATTCACCTTAAACCAAAATTTTTTTGTTAGAGTCCAGGTTTAAACCCAGGACTTCTCCAACACTTCTCAACACACTTAACCACTAAAACAAGCCTTCATTAGCGAAATTTACACGCACAACAAAATATTATAAGCTGCCTTCAACCGCTCCAATGCTCAAGGCCCAAAACTTCTAGGCCCAAATTCAGGGTGTTACACATGTGATAAGCATATGAGCTTAATCAAATTGTGAAGTAGTACGATGTATATACTTAAGCTATGATTCAATAGATGTGTGAAAGATTGTTAAGCTATATGTGGAAGTTATGATTACCCGTAAATGATGTGCGTGTTGTTAAGAAAGTTGAAATAACTTGTTAAATAATGTGATTTGCTATAATGAGGAGATCATGGTTGTTAATCTAATGCTAAGACATGCAACTAGTGTGTGTAAGATAAAGAGTAAGCATTATGAATGAGTAAGTGGTAATCATGAGATTTAATGCAAATTGTATTAATAATATTCTTATGAATGGATAAAATAAATGAATGTTAATAGTTGTTTATTATTTGCATATGAACTTACTAAGCTTTGAAGCTTACTCCCCTTCCTTTCTCATCCCTTCTAGGTTAATTTAGGTAGCTCGAGTTGGACACCGCCGGAGATGCCATCACAATATCAAGCTATCATTTGGGAATAAGTGAACACAAGTGTTTTTCATTTATGGCATGTATAGGGGCTTTGTCTATTGATTAATTATGTCATTATTAATTTGGCCAAGTGCGTTGGCTTATAATGATTTAGTGATTCATTTTGTATATGGCCATGAGATGTGGCTTATATTGTGTATTGGGCTGTAAACCTATTCATATATGCATACATGTGCCCACGCAATTGTGATGTGGTTGGTTGTTGTGTGTATGTGATGAGATGTGTTGTGGCTATGGATGTTTGATGATGGAATTGTGAATGAATGGCATGATGGCATCTGAGACATGAGCATGTTAAATAAAAGTAAACTACAACTCTTAGTGCATGCAAATTTATAAATTTGGCTTGACAAAGTATGAAGTGTAATACCTCTCACCTGTACCCGACGCCGGGATAGGGTTCGAGGCATTACCAGGACTTTACATTTTGAAACGTACCAAATTAGGTCACCAAGTTTTACTCACATTTTAAGCTTTTCATCCATGAACAACTCGTCCCTTATATAGGCCTTTGAGGCCTATAACATACCTAGAGGCAGTGCGGGACAAATTCGGGTACGTTCGATAAACCTTGGGCTCCTTAAGAAATTTTTCCTTATCATAAAGTGTCACACGCCCGTGTAAGTGGGCCGTGTAGACTCACACGCCCGTGTGAGTTGGGGCACGCCCATTCCCTTCAGTCGTGCGCAACACTGACATATCAACACGGCCATGGCACACACCAGTGCTGCTTGCCCGTGGACGACACTGTCTTTTTAACACGGCCATGGTGCATGTCCATGTGGCCTACCCGTGTACAACTTTGAGCTAAAATTTTAAGCGCAGGGGACACACGGCGATAGCACACGCCAATGGGAGGGAACCGTGTGTCATGCATGGCCTAGACACACGTCCGTGTGTCTAACCATGTGGTCTCTAATAGGCTATTTTCCAAGCCTTTAGTCACCCCTTTCTACTACTTGTGCTTAGTGGTTACCAAATTCAAAGTAAAACACAATTATACACTTGCAAATAATCTTGATTAAACTAGATGTATGGAAACCTCATATCATTGGTTTCATACATGATAGGTTATTCCCCACTTAGTGTTTATGGGTTCCCATGTCACTTTAATTCATCCAAAATTGGCTCGTTCATGTGACTCATTGCCAATTGGTAATGACCCATCACTTGTAAATAAAACCATGCATAAATTCGTAGGTCATAGCCTACTTCAATTAGGCCAATTTTCATGACCATATACAAAGATATAAACATATTCTTACATGCCTCCATTTGGCAAATTAAATAACACATATAACAAAATACTCAAAAATACTATACATGCCATTGAACAAAACAAACAAATTCTTTATACCAAAGCTTGTCTAGTTGATAGTGTGCTGACTCTCCATCGTCTTCCAATCCTTTCGAATCCTTGAGCTTTGTGAGACAGGGAAAAAAAGAGGGATAAGCATTTACATGCTTAGTAAGCTCGAATAATCGGAAAGTAAACTTACAGAGTAATTAGTATACATCCATATTTAAATCATGAAATCAGCAATTATGAAACGATTCCCTATACATGCACTCAATCAATGAGTTAGTTACGTAACAAAGCATCATGTAATTTATGTAGATGAGCTCATCATTCATCATCTTATTGACATACATCATATTAATCCCGTTGAGTTTCTAGGAAATCCCGATGGAATACCCATTATCCGTCAATTTTTACGAATGATCTGTTCACATATATGCACTCCTGCAAACCTCACATCTCATGGCAGGATTACCAGTCCAGGCAAAATCCCCTATATCATGAACTCATAAGGTGATGTCGAGATTACCAGTCCAGGCTAAATCCCTTATAATGACAAACACCCTTAATGAGCTCAGATCTGAATTACCAGTCCTGGCTAAATTCAGACCCTAATCGGATTACCCGTCCGGGTTAAATCCATAATGCACACATATTCTTCAGGAGGCTTAATCATTCAAGGAACACCCGTCCAGGTTAGATCCTTTTCATACTTGAGATCACGGATTACCCGTCCGGGCTAAATCCTTACGCAACACATGCAGGATCTCTTTACACATATCAATGAGGGTTTATCCATCGAATTCCCTTTGTCAACCTCATCCGAGACATTTTTTTTTCACATGTTACCATCAAATATGCATTTCTATGATATTTCATGCTAATAATAAATGCAATCATCATGCATTCATAAATCATACAATTATGCAAATTAGGGGTTTACTTTAAGTTATCCTAACTTACCTTGTATTCTTTTCGGAGTTGTGTTTCGGTTATTCCGAAACCTTGCGTTTACCTCGATCGACCTCCAGAATTTGTTCCTCGAGGTCTATAACAACAAAATTTAACTCATTAATGCACTACATTATACATTTCAACTTTAATATCTACCCCGGTCCAAATGACCGTTTTGACCCTAACCTTTCACATTTTTACGATTTAGTTCCTAGGCTCATATAATGAAACACATGCACTTTCTATCTTACCCAAGCCTAGCTGAACACTTTTCCCTCTTATGGTAGCCCACATTTTCCATTATTTTCTCATTTCTCCACACATTTACATCTTTTGCAAAATAGTCCTTATAATGGTTTTTCATGAAAATCAACTAGGAAATGATGTTTAATACACATTCATCTTTCATATTCCTCCATAATCCATCAAAATACAAGCAACTCATGCATGGGTAAATTTTTAAACATGAACCCTAGCATGAAATATGGGTAGAAATGGAGAGAGCAAGCTACCGGGATTTTAAAAATACAAAGAGCATGAAAAACGGGGCCTGGGAGCACTTACTATTGAGCTTGGAAAGCTTGAAAACCCTAGCTATGGAAACCCTTGAAGTTTCGGCTGGACATGGGAGAGAATGGGCTGATTTTGGTTCGTTTTTCCCATTTTATTTCATTAAAATACCAAATGACCAAAATGACATTAAGCCCTTTCCTTAAAATTCCATCCATGCAAGCCCATTTTTGTCCAAAAACTTGGAATTTGGCCAAATTGCTCTCCAAGACCTTCTAATTCATAACCCAAAGCAATTTCATGCAAATTGCTTTTAGAATTCATGTTTTGCAATATATTCAATTTAGTCCCTAATTTCCATTTGAACACCTTACGTAAAGAATTTCTTCATGAAACTTTAACACATCCATATACTCATATTCTAGGCCTCATAATAATCATAAAGTAAATATTTTGATGTAGGATTTGTGGTCCCGAAACCACCATTCTGACTAGGCCCTATTTTAAAATGTTACATTTCTCCCTCTTAGGGACTTTCGCCCTCGAAAGTCTTACCAAAAAACATATTCGAATATTGAATTTTCATGGTTTCTTCTGGCTCCCATGTAGCCTCTTCTACACCATGTTGATGCCATAAAACTTTTACTAGAGCTACATCTTTATTTCTTAACTGTTTAAATTCACGAGCCATTATCTTAACCTGTTCCTCTCTATAAGTCATGTCTGGTAAATTTACAATCTCAGTTGGTGAAATTACATGAGAGGGGTCTGATCGGTATCTCCTTAACATGGATACATGGAACAGGTCATGAATAATTTCCAATTCGGGTGGCAACACCAAACGATAGGCTAACAATCCAACTCTTACGATGATCTTGTACGGTTTAATAAATCGTGGACTCAGTTTACCTTTCCGACCAAATCTCAATACCTTTTTCCATGGCGATACTTTTAAGAATACTCTATCTCCAACTTGAAACTCAATTTCCTTTCTTTTTAGAACAGCATAAGACTTTTACCTATCTGATGTCGTTTTAAACAATCCCGTATTACTTTTAACTTTTTCTTCAGTTTCTTTAATCAGATCAACTCCAAGAACCCGATTTTCCTTGAGTTTTGTCTAGTACAATGGAGTTTGGCACTTCCTGTCATACAAGGCCTCAAATAGCACCATCTTCAAACTTGTTTGGAAACTATTGTTGTAAGCAAATTCTACCAATGGCAGGTATTTTTCGTAGCTACCCTAAAATTCGAAGATGCAACAACGCAACATGTCTTCGAGAATCTGAATCATCCGCTCAGACTGGCCATCAGTCTGAGGGTGAAAAGCTGTGCTAAAGCTCAAGTTTGTACCCAAGGCTTCTTGTAACTTCTTCTAGAATCTCGAAGTGAACCTCGGGTCTCTATCTGAAATAATCGACAGTGGTACTCCATGCAATCTTACTATCTTAGAAATGTACAAATTGGCCAATCTATCAAGAGAATAATCTGTCCTTACCGGGATGAAATGAGCCAACTTTGTCAATTTGTCCACTATAGCCCATATGGCATCTTTCTTTTTCAGAGTTAAAGGTAATCCTGTCACGAAGTCCATGGTAACTGCGACACCCCTAATTTGACCCTAGTCGGAAAGCGGTTTCGGGACCGCTAAACTGAGTAACCAAATTATTTGAACATGATATTTATTGTCTAAAATAAATGTGTGAAAATTTTAAGCTTCGATTTAGTAAATTTCATGTGAATTTAGTCAATAGGACTTATGTGTGACATTTTTGAAATGTGATAGATCAAAACATAAGGACCTATTAGTGCATGTTGAAAAAGGGGGGACTTGCATGTCAATTCCCCCCCCATCTAGTAGTGGCCGGCCATGACATTAGGATGGACAAAGGGTGATGGGCAAAACATGTCATAGACATGTTGTGTTGGTGCATCATGGGAGGAAACAATAAAATAAAGAGCATGGGCAATAAAATATTAGTGTTAGTAGGATGAGAAACAAAAAAAAAAGAAAGGATATGTGTGATTGTCCCCCCCTTGCCGTGAGTTGAAGGAAAGAAAAACAAAAAAAAAAGTGTTCATCCTTTGGTTCATCCTTGGCCGAAAATTTTAAGGAGGAAGGAAGAAGAAAGATTGAAGAGGTCCGGCCATGCATGTAACTAGGCTAAGGTATGTTTGATGATGTTCCATAAGATGCATGCATGTTTTAGTTGTTAGCTTGAGTTCTACCTAGCCCATGGTCTAAATCTTGCTATGTGATGGAAATGACACTCGGCCATGGATGCATCATTCTTGCTTGGTGTTGATGTTGTGTTGGTGAGATATCAAGTTATTTTTGTGACCAAGTTGAGATTTGAATTTTTGGAATGAGTAAGGTTTTCGGTTATGTTGTTTTGTATGAGTAATGGATTGTTGAGTTCATGCTATTATGAATAAAATTGATTAAGAGAGGCTTGAGATAATTAAATATGCATGTTGGTGGTAAGATGAGCATTCGGTTTTTATCATGGAAGCATAGGAAGCTTGTTAAAGTTGAATTTTAGAAAAGTTAAATGTGTGTGTGCTTGTGCTAGTGCCGAATGTGCCTAGGGTGATTTAGCATTGAGTTTGGTGTTATATGAATTGAGTTTTATGGTTTTGGATTTTTAAGTGTTGTTAAATACTTTGAATAATATATATATGTGGCTTTGAAATGTGAAACTCGGCCAAGTGGTTATAAGCATGATTTTAGAGATTCAATGATATTCGGCCGATTTGAATAATTCATGGCACCCCAAGCAAATTAGTTTTAGATGTTAATAAATATTGAAATTATTTAAAAGCATATTACCGAATGTGATTTTAGTCAATGATTCGGTTATGAGTGTTGGTTTGTTTTATAATTAGCCGAATGTGTAAATGTATACTATGAGGTGGTTTAGCTTAAAGAAAATTAAGGTGCTCGGAAGGTGATTGTCGTGGATAGTTTAAGTAATGAAATTTAATTTCTGTTATGTAAAGTGATGACATTGCTGTTTGCAAATTTGAAGTTAAAAATTGTTGATTGAGCATCAAGAGCTTATGGAAACAAAGTCGGATCGTGGAAAAAGGGAAATTGGTCGAATAGTCGGAATTGACGTACATTAGCGATCAAGGTAAGTTTTAAGTATTAAAGCCTATAATGTGATTGAGTATGATATGTTAAGCACATATTAAAAGAATCATAACTCTATTGTAAATTTTTATGCATATAGCCTAATGGCTATTATGAAGTATAGGTAAGTTATTGATATGATATGTTGCCAAATGGATATGATATTATGAAGTGCTAAAAGGATATGTCAGAAGAGTAAAATTGTGATAAACCTGCTCAGGACAGCAGCAGTAACGTGACTTTAGAAAATCACCATAAATTTATGGATTTGAATTAGAGGCTGAATGAGACATGAAATTAAAGCTTAATGAGTCTAGTTTCTTATAAAAGAAACCGTGTAAGCAAAGGAATTTCCGATAATGAGATACTTAAAGTTGTGTGAGACAGCACAGAATGACACTGTAATCCTCTGTTCTGTTTTTAGAAAATCATTATAAATTGTACAAAAATGGTTATAAGATAAAATTTATATGCTTAGACTCCTTAATGAGTCTAGTTTCAAATGAAATCAAATACAACACATTTTGAATTCTGTAAAATGAGAAATCTGATTCGTAGTGACAAGTGGTCAGATTAGTCAAACAGTGAAACAGGGGAAACTTTAAGAAAAATCTGGTATTGATTGGCCAAACCTAAAATTCTGGAAATTTTATGGATGGAAGATATACGAGTCTATATTCAGGAAAAATTAACGGAAAGTGATTTAGAGTTTTGTAGCTCCAGTTATAAATAATTTAGTGACTATTGCTCAGGAAAAACAGCTTGTGCTGAATTTGAGATTGTGTTGTAAACCTTGATAAACTAGTTTTAGTTGCTCATAAGCTATTGATTAAACCCATACGTGAATTCTAAATTGTGATATTGGAAAATGATAGATGTAGATTTAGCCAAGACAGTGTGTATACGTGAAAGTATATGTGGTATGTGAAGTATATTTGGATAATTGTGATGTGAATACATGAAAATCTATATTTTGATTTAGGATTCTATGTGATGGATGTGAACATGCATATATGTGATAAGGCCTAATGGCCGATGTGATGAATGTGAAAGTGTATATATGTGATAAGGCCTAATGGCCGATGTGATGAATGTGAAAGTGTATATATATGTGATAAGGCCTAATGGCCGATGTGATGAATGTGAAAGTGTATATATGTGATAAGGCCTAATGGCCGATGTGATGAATGTGAAAGTGTATAAATGTGTCAGTACTATATCCGGGTTAAAACCCCGCAGGCTTTATGCGAGAATATTATCACTGATTAATGTCCGTAAGCTTCGTGCTCGTACTATATCCGAGCTCTAAAGACCCGATGACTACGTGTGGGAATTTTGTCCGGGTAAGACCCGATAACTTCGTGTGGAGATTATGTCCGGGTAAGACTTCGTAATAAGAATTGCTTATAAATATATTCAATGCGAAAGGTTAAACAGGTATGTACTCCAAGTTTATATGTGAGCTTGATTTGCACTAAATCATAAGGTAGTTATGTGATGCATACGAGAGCAATCTATGAGACTATTCCTATGATTATGTGACATCGGATCAGTGTGAGAGGTGATGTGAAATCATACGATATATCTATGTCACATGAGCTCACTTTTATGTGAAAGTTTATCTGCCTATTGTATATGATGAGATGTGCATATTCGGTAAAGGGATGGTATGCCCGAAGGAAGAGTGAAATAAAAATACGAACAACTATGTTATAATTTGATTGTTATCTGTTGACACTGCTTAAAACTTACTAAGCATTGTAATGCTTACTCTGTTTACTCTGTTTCCTCTGTTTTATAGATCTCATTGCGAAGCTACAGGCTCAGGGATCGTCAGCAACTAGTCACACTATCCTATCCACTGTTTGGTACTGCTATGTTTTGGATTATCTTATGGCATGTATAAAATAGACTAGTGGCGGAAGAATATTTTGGTTAATGTATATAGCCATGCGAAAATGGCTTGTATATGTTTGAGCATAATGTTATAATCATTTGGTATGGAATGGTTAATCACTATCATAATTTGTGCTATTTATGCTAAAAGGGCTAGTTGAATCATGGAAACTATGAAATAGGTAAAGTCTACCTTAAAGGCAGATGCTGGCAGCAGCAGTGATGTAGATTTGGGAAAATCACTAAAAATAGTAGGATTGGAATTAAATAATGAATAAATTATGTAAACGAACCTTGATGAATCTATTTTCATAGGAAAGTAACGAAACAATCATATGGACAGTATGTTAACAGATATTCAGGTTCTCGTGAGACAGGGCCAGAACGGTTTCTGGATTCCCTATTCCGATTTTGGAAATTCATTATAAATTAACCAGAGATAATTAGGAGTCATGCCATATATGTATAGATTCCTCTCTGAGTCTAGTTTCTATAGACACAAACGGCATCAGTATTGAAGCTCTGTGCAGGGAGATATCCAAGTCGTAATGCGAAACGGTCAGTGTAGTCGATCCCTGTAACATGGGAGACTTTGACTAATAAACTGTACTAATTGGCTTGACCAACAATTCTAGAAAAAAATATGTAGATGGACATATGAGTCTAGTTTCAGGGAAAATTTACGGAACTGGATTTCGAGTTTCAGAACTCAAGATATGATTTTTAAAGCGACTAGTATACAGACTGGCAGCTTGTCTGGGAAATTTTTTTTTAAGTGGTTTGAAGTCTGTTAACACCTCGTGTTCGACTCCGGCGACGGTTACGGGATAGGGGTGTTACAGTAACTTTGTCCCACTTCCATTCAGGGACCATTACAGGTTGTAACAAACCTGAAGGCACTTGATGTTCAGCTTTAACTTGCTGACATACCAAGCATTCCGATACAAATTCAGAAACATCTCTTTCCATGACATTCCACCAGTACATCTTCTTTAAATCGTTGTACATCTTAGTACTTCCCGGGTGAACAGACAGACGACTATTATGTGCTTCTTGTAAAATCTTCCGAATAAGTTCATTGTCTTTGGGTACACAAACCCTATCTCTAAACATTAAACATCCATCCGGGCTAATTCGAAAATCTGACTCAACATTAGACTCATATTGAGCTCTTTTTGCTCGCAAGTCATCATCATTAAGCTGGGCATCATGATTTCCTGCAGAAATGTTGGCCTAGCCTCCAACTCGGCCAGAATTAAATCATCATCAAGCAATGTCAAACGAGTATCCATGGCTCTCAAAGCATACAGGGATTTTCTACTCAATGCATCAGCGACCACATTCGCCTTTCCCAGGTGATAGTTGATAATCAGATCATAATCCTTAATTAATTCTAACCATCACCGCTTTTCAAATTTAATTCTTTCTGAGTCATCAAGTATTTCAAACTCTTATGGTCTGTGAATAGACGGCAAGTCTCGCCATACAAATAATGCCTCCAAATTTTTAAGGCAAAAACAATAGCTTCAAGCTCTAGGTTGTGGGTTGGATAATTCTTCTCGTGAGGCTTCAATTTCCATGAAGCATAGGCTATCACCTTGCCATCTTGCATAAGTATTCAACCCAATCCATTTAAGGATGCGCCATTGTAGACCAAAAGCTCTTTTCCCGGTTCAGGCAGCACTAAAATAGGAGCTTTAGTTAGAAATGTCTTTAACTTCTCAAAACTTTGCTGACACTTATCTGTCCATTCAAACTTAACATCTTTCAGTAGCAGCTTCGTCATCAGATTTGCTATCATGGAAAATCCTTTTACAAACCTTCGATAGTAGCCGGCTAAGCCCAAAAAGCTTCTAACCTTGATTACGTTCTTAGGTGATTTCCATTCAACAATTGCAGAAATCTTACTTGGATCAACTCGAATGCCTTCACCCGAAACTATATGACCCAAAAATCCAACTTCCTGGAGCCAAAACTCACTCTTGCTAAACTTAGCATACAGTTTCTTTTCCTGCAAGGTCTGCAACATAATTCTCAGGTGCTTCACATGCTCTGTCTCATCTTTAGAGTAAATCAAAATGTTGTCAATAAACATAACAACAAACTTATCCAAATATGGCCGAAAGATCCTATTCATTAGATCCATAAACATAGTCGGTGCATTCGTCTGCCCAAACGGCATGACAAGAAATTCATAATGGCCATACCTTGTTCTAAAAGTTGTCTTGTGTACATCCGAGTCTTTACTCGCAGCTGATAATAGCCAGACCTCAAGACTATCTTGGAGAATATGGTGGCTCCTCTCAACTGGTCAAACAAATCATCGATCCTTGGCAAAGGATACCTATTCTTGATAGTCACTATGTTCAGTTGCTGATAATCGATACATAACATCATCGAACCATCTTTCTTCTTTACGAACAACAAGGGGGCACCCCAAGGTGAAAAACTTGACCTAGCAAATCCTTTATCCGTCAGATCTTGCAATTGTGCTTTTAACTCCTTCAGCTCAGGAGGTGCCATTCTGTATGGGGCAATAGAAGTAGGAGTTGTCCCTGGCACCAATTCAATACCAAACTCTATCTCCCTTTCAGAAGGTAATCCGGGTAATTCCTCTGGAATTCTTCTGGGTACTCACATACTATTGGCACGGACTCGATTTTTAGCTCTGTTTCCTTAGTGTTCAGTACAAATGCAAGTTAGGCTTCATATCCTTTCCTTATATATCTCTGGGCAACCATTGTCGTGATTACAACTAGCGACGAACCCAATTCTCTTGATTCGATCCATAGAATCTTACCATCTGGGCATTTTAACTTAATATACTTACTACCACAATTCACTGTTACATCATGAAAGGCTAACCAATCCATACCAAGTATTACATCAAATTCATCAAATGGTAACAACATAAGGTCAGCTGGGAAACAACGACCTTGAATCGTCAAAGGACAATTCTTACAGACTTTATCAACTAGAATTGATTTGCCTAGTGGGTTCGACACTCTAATAATATCTTCCATATGTTCAATAGGTATGTTCATACTAAACACCAATCTCATGCAGATATATGAATGTGTCGACCCCGGGTCAATTAAAACAACAACACTCATATTAAAAAGAGAGAAAATACTCGTAATAACATCAGGAGCAGTGACTTCCTCTTGAGCACGTACCGCATACGTTCTTACCGAGAATCGAACCTTTGATTTTGCAGCATCTTTAGTCACGACTCAACTACCACTAGCACTCCTAGGGTATCTCGGAGGTCTACTTCGTAGAATAGGAGCACTCGACTTTGGAGCTATTTCCACTTCTTTTTCGGCTCGTTCCGGGCAGTCTCTGAGAAGTGATCAAGAGAACCACATCTGAAACACGCGCCGCTCTTCATTTGACACTCTCTGAAGTGAAATTTGTTATAGTTCTTACACTTTAGTTTTTGATCATCTACACTTCCCACACTAGTCACCATCGACGAGTAAGACTTTTGACCTTGTCGTTTAGAGCTTCTCGATCTACCCGAATATCCCACTGATGAAGTGGAGCGTTCATGCAGGCTCCTGGCTTTCTTCATGCAGAACGAGAGTGCTTTACTGCTAGACCTCTTGCTCGCAACTCGAGCCTCTCTCTTAGCTTGTTTTCTTTTATTATTAAGTTTCTCGGCCTTCTTGGCTCGATCGAGCAATGCGACAAACTCTTGTATTTCCAAGATCCCAATCAACAACTTGATATCCTCATTCAGACCTTCCTCGAAACGTTTACACATTTCCGATTCAGTTTGGACCCATTCAGTTGCGTAATGACTTAGTCGTACAAACTCTCTCTCGTATTCTGCTACAATCTTGTTCCCTTGTTTGAGTTCTAGGAACTCCTTTTGCTTCAAGTCCAAAAACCGTTGGCTAATATATTTCTTCCTAAACTCTGCTTGGAAGAAATCCCAAGTAATATTTTCTTTCAACACTACCGAGGATACGATCTTCAACCAATTGTATGTAGTGTCCTTCAAAAGGGACACAGCACACTTCAAACATTCCTTGGGTGTGCATGACAAATCATCTAGCACCTATGTAGTATTTTTGAGCCAGAACTCGGCTCTTTCAGTATCATCGTCAACTTTAGCTCTGAATTCCTCAGTCCCATACTTTCTAAGCTTATCTATAGAGTGCCATACCTCGTGGCACATCCTCATCAGGTTGGTTAGGGGGCGGGGGAGGTCTTGGTATATTGGGGTGATTTCTCAGATAATCCCCAAACCATTCATCCATCATATCAAAGAAGGCAGCTTGGGCCTCTTCTTGGACTTCTGACATCAGCCTTCTGCTACTATTAGATACAGCTCGCTGTACAAAAGCTGGAGCATGGCTCTCAGCTCCTTCGGACTCATCTTGTGCTTGATTGGAAGACATTCACTATATTCAAAATAGTTTAAACAATTAGGAGACGTCACACTATCAACATTCGAATAATGGCATGTATAGCGAACTTTAACATCCTCTACGGTAGTCTTAGAACTGACAAAACCGTAGCTCTGATACCAATAAATGTAACACCCTTCACCCATACCCGACGCCGAGATAGGGTTTAAAGCATTACCAGGACTTTACATTTTGAAACGTACCAAATTGGATCATCAAGTTTTACTCAAATTTTAAGCTTTTCATCTATGAACAACTCATCCCTTATATAGGCCTTCGAGGCCTATAACATACCTAGAGGCAGTGATGGACAAATTCGGGTACGTTCGATAAACCTTGGGCTCCTTAGGAAATTTTCCTTATCATAAAGTGTCACACGCCTGTGTAAGTGGGTCGTGTAGACTCACACACCCGTGTGACTTAGGGCACACCCATGCCCTTTAGACATGGGCAACACTGACTTATCAACACAGCCATGGCATGCACCCGTGCTGCCTGCTCGTGGGCACTACTGTCTTTTTAACACGGCCAAGGTGTACGCCCGTGTGGCCTACCCGTGTACAACTTTGAGCTAGAAATTTTAAGTGCAGGGGACACACTGCCATAGCACATGCCCATGGGAGGGAATCGTGTGTCACACACGGCCTAGACACACGCCCGTGTGTCTAACCATGTGGACTCTAATAGGCTATTTTCCAAGCCTTTAGTCACCCCTTTCTACTACTTGTGCTTAGTGGTTACCAAATTCAAAGTAAAACACAATTATACACCTGTAAATAATCTTGATTAAACTAGATGTATGGAAACCTCATATCATTGGTTTCATACATGATAGGTTATTTCCCACTTAGTGTTTATGGGTTCCCATGTCACTTTAATTCATCCAAAATTGGCTCGTTCATGTGACTCATTTCCAATTAGTAATGACCCATCACTTGTAAATAAAACCATGCATAAATTCCTAGGTCATAGCCTACTTCAATTAAGCCAATTTTCGTGGCCATATATAAAGAGATAAACATATTCTTACATGCCTTCATTTGGCAAATCAAATAACACATATAACAAAATACTCAAAAATACTATACATGCCATTGAACAAAACAAACAAAGTCTTTATACCAAAGCTTGTCTAGTTGATAGTGTGCTGACTCTCTGATCGTCTTCCAATCCTCTCAAATCCTTGAACTCTGTGAGACAGGGAAAAAGAGAGGGATAAGCATTTACATGCTTAGTAAGCTCGAATAACAGAAAAGTAAACTTACCAAGTAATTAGCATACATCCATATTTAAATCGTGAAATCATCAATTATGAAACGATTCCCTATCACATGCACTCAATCAATGAGTTAGTTACGTAACAAATCATCATGTAATTTATTTAGATGAGCTCATCATTCATCATCTTATTGACATATATTATATTAATCACATTGAGTTTCTACCATCAATTTCTTACAAATGATCTGTTCACATATATGCACTCCCGTGAACCTCACATCTCATGGCAGGATTACCAGTCCAAGCTAAATCCCCCATATCATGAACTCATAAGGTGATGTCGAGATTACTAGTTTAGGCTAACTCCCCTATAATGACAAGTACCCTTAATGAGCTCAGATCTGAATTACCAGTCCAGGCTAAATTCAGACCCTAATCGGATTACCCGTCCATGCTAAATCCATAATGCACACATATTCTTCGGGAGGCTTGATCATTCAAGGAACACCTGTCCAGGTTAGATCCCTTTCATACTTGAGATCACGGATTAGCCGTCCGAGCTAAATCCTTAGTGCAACACATGTAGGATCTCTTTACACATATCAATGAGGGTTTATCTGTCGAATTCCCTTTGTCAACTTCATCCGAGACATTTTTTTTTCACATGTTACCATCATATATACATTTCTATGATATTTCATGCTACTAATAAATGAAATCATCATGCATTCATAAATTATTAAATTATGCATATTAGGGGTTTACTTTAAGTTATCCTAACTTACCAGGTATTATTTTTCGAGTTGTGTTTCGGTTATTCCGAAATCTTGCGTTTACCTCGATCGACCTCTGAAATTTGTTCCTCGGGGTCTATAACAACAAAATTTAACTCAGTAATACACTACATTATACATTTCAAGTTTAATATCTACCCCCGATCTAAATGACCGTTTTGCCCCTAACTTTTCACTTTTTTACGATTTAGTCCCTAGGCTCGTATAATGAAACACATGCACTTTCTATCTTACCCAAGCCTAGCCGAACACTTTTCCTTCTTATGGTAGCCCACATTTTCCATTATTTTCTCATTTCTACCACACATTTACATCTTTTACAAAATAGTCCCTATAATGGTTTTTCATGATAATCAACTTAGAAAAGATGTTTAATACACATTCATCTTTCATATTCCTCCATAATCCATCAAAATACAAGCAACTCGTGCATGGGTAAATTTTTAAACATGAACCATAGCATGAAATATGGGTAGAAATGGAGAGAGCAAGCTACCGGGATTTCAAAAATACCAAGAGCATGAAAAACAGGGTTTGGGAGTACTTACTATTGAGCTTGGAAAGCTTGAAAACCCTAGCTATGGAAACCCTTGAAGTTTTGGCTAGACAAGGAAGCGAATGGGCTGATTTTGGTTCATTTTTCCCATTTTATTTCAGTAAAATACCAAATGACCAAAATTCCCTTAAGCCCTTTCCTTAAAATTTCATCCATGCAAGCCCATTTTTGTCCAAAAACTTAGAATTTTGGAAAATTTCTCTCCAAGACCTTATAATTCATAACCCAAAGCAATTTCATACAAATTTCTTCTAGAATTCAAGTTTTACAATTTATTCAATTTAGTCCCTAATTTCCAATTGAACACCTTACTCAAAGAATTTCTTCATGAAACTTTGACACATGCATATACTCATATTCTAGGCCTCATGATAAGCATAAGGTAAATATTTTGATGTAGGATTTATGGTCCCTAAATCAGCATTCCGACTAGGCCCTATTTTAGGATGTTACATGAAGTATTATGCATGTATTAGTAAAGATGAAATGATCATGATCATGTCTTGATTGTGTATGTTTAAGTTCTTGATTATGCCATGTTACTTTCCTTTGGATTCATGTATGTGTTTGTGCAAATGAGGGTGGCAATTGGCTTGGAAAATAGCCTCAAAGTTTTCCACACGGATAGACACGCGGGTGTCTAGGCCATGTGTGACACACGGTCTCCTCCATGGGAGTGTGTTCTGACCATGTGTTCCCTGCACCCTAATCAGGTAAAATAGAATGCCCAGTAGTAAACACACGGGCAGAGACACGACCGTGCGTCTCAACCGTGTGAAGGACACGACCTTAGCACACGGGCGTGTGGCTTGGCTGTATGGCCCTATTTCAATTGATGACATCATAAATAGAGAGTTACATGGGCTAAGGACACGAGTGTGTCCCAAGCCACACAGGCATGTGTGACCACACGGCCTACCCACACAGGCGTGTGACTCCTATTTTGATGAAAAGTTTTCTAAGTGATACGAAAGTTTCAAAAGTTCTCGATTTCGTCCTGAACCACACCCAATGTATGTTTTGGGCCTCGTC
This sequence comes from Gossypium hirsutum, assembly GCF_007990345.1. NCBI lineage: Eukaryota > Viridiplantae > Streptophyta > Magnoliopsida > Malvales > Malvaceae > Gossypium > Gossypium hirsutum. Next base: position 61,112,797 of record NC_053431.1, read on the forward strand.
GACCCATATAAGGGACAATATGCAGGTAAATGAAAATTTTTAAATTTGGACAAAATGCATGTCTCTGTTTTGTATGATTGTGTGAGTTTATGTCCGGTAACGCCTCGTACCCTGTTCCAACGTCGAATAGGGGTAAGGGGTGTTACATTTAGTAGTATCATAGCTATGGTTTAGTCGATTCTCAAACTAACCTAGCGTCTGTGAGTCTAGCTATACATGTTATATTACTACTTGTGATAGTGTGATATCTCCTGGCTCTAACAATTTTTTTTTGTTAAGACAGAGATGACTTCCAACCGAGTTATTTTTGATAATGCTGAAAATGATATTGAGATTATTGAAATGTGCTTACGATGTCTTGAGATTTAAGAAGTTCATGAATATGCATGTGTTAATGTGCGGAATGAGATAACCATTAGTTAAGAAATATGGTGAAATGAAAATTTATATTGCGATGAGCTTACCCACGTTTGCTCGATAATCCATATGATGTCATGTGCCTAACTTATTTGATTAAGTGAACGTGATAAGTAAATTTACTCAAATTGATGGAACATGTGTCTATGTACACTTGTTTGAAAAAGATAATCAGAAAGTTTGTGTGACATGAATATGTATGTTAAATTGCTTGAAGAGAATTATTTGATTGTGATGATATGATGTTGATGATGAATGCTAAGTTATATGTTTGTATTTATGAGAGTCGAGTTAGAGGCTTTACGACCTCACCCCCTTACTAGTGTTGCTTTATGATGAAAATTCACGAAAATTATATTGAATAAGTTCATAAGTGTGAAACCAAATAGTACAGTGGTGGAATAAATAGTTTCGCATACAGAGATGAGAATAGAGTGGAAAGTGAAAGCAGTTTTAGAAGAAATATCAAATTGTTTTAAAGATTATACAGATTATGCAATGTCACGGATAAAGAAGAAGTTAATCTCAGCTAATCGACTCAATTAGCTATGGAGTCTACAGAATGTGTTTGCTGGAATTTCTCCCGAATTGATTTTCATTAGTGAGTGGAATAATATGGGGTTTATGATAACAGAATTTGTCAGAGAAATAATGTTTGAATTGTAAAGATGTCTGTGTGTAACAGTTATGATTGAATAGATTACAATGATCTCTTCTGAGTATTCTGTATATATTTATTGAACTTTAGGGATCTATATGGTTGTTCTTTTTCTGATGAAATTCTTATTGCATGAGTACTGCTAACCTGGTTGGTTTATGATCAGTATTATTTTATCTCTCTCTTCGGGGCTCTATTCTAGTATGTTTGGAATAAAAGTTGATGGCGAAAACTTATGTGAAATTATTCTCCTATATCTATTGGATAATGTTTTGTCTTATATGCATATTTAGAAAGTGTATTATCTTTGCTACGATGAGATTCTAGAGTTGGTAAGTATTGTTTTCTTCTGGTTTTCTCTGAGAAATTATCTAGATCTTCATTCTTATTTCCTTATGAGTTATATTCTCAGGCTTCTAGTATGGCATCGTATCTTGGATTTCTGTATCTCGGTTCTCCTCTCATTTTTATTTTGTGAATTATCAATTGTGGCTCACCTTTAAAGTGTGTTCTTTGATTTATGTAACTATGTCTGTCATGGTTGTATTTCTGAATCCATCATAGGACTGTGGTAATTCTGGTATCTAGATTTTCTGTAATTTTCATGAAAGGAATTGACATCGACAAAGGTATAAATAATGAGAGCACAAGCTCAAAATTGTATGGCGGATCTCTTTCCTTTGGTAAGTTTGATTAAATTCGATAAGTTCAATCAGACTATTTGTTTCCTCTAACTAATACGGTTGAAAAGATCTTTAATTAGCATGTTAAGAGAATTTTGAAAGATTGTGTGTTTGAGTTGTTTTCTCAGCATTAAGAAAAGAGCACTTTGATATGTTATTATTTGATAGTTGAAATCAACTTAGTTGTTTTTATTAAAGTGAACTGATTTGTTGAGATATGATTTGAATTATATGTATTTAAGCATGTCTCAACTAAGAGAATAAATTATGTGCATTCACGAGTATGAAGACGGATAAACAGAATAAAAAAATCTATATTTTAGCAAGTATGATACAGAAATATGCCTATTAGATGTCTTAATCGAATAATGTTATTCATCACATTTATGAACGTTTCAATGGTCAGATTCATGTTAGTCAAGTTTCAAACAATTGAAGGTATTGTTAACCGAAGCTCTAGTTCTGAATCCAGTATGAATTGAGAAAAGAATTTATGATTTTTCAGTGATGTACTATTGAACAAATTGGAATATGTTCTAATACAAGAATGTAAAGTGATAGTTTGTACTTTCAGACGGTTAAAGTCACATTAAAAAGAACTGTTCGACTGGTGATTTAGAGACGGTCACTTTTATGCCTGTGGTTAAAATTTGATGACTTCGTGAGTTCGACGAGTAATGTCACGTGTTTCCTGGTCCAAAAAGTTCAAGTATTAACTATCCTAGAAGGATCTGAAAGTTAAGACAGTGTTAATGGTTTGTGATAATGAAAGATTTCAAGTAAGTTATTGATTTAATCTTTGAGAAAGCAGTTATAGTTATAGATGCCTGGATAAAAAATATTTTTTATTTTTGTGAGTAATGGTTGCTTGATCGACCTCATTTGATGATTGTCTAATTCTAGATAAATTAAAAGCTTAAGCAATGCTTTCTTTACGAGTTGAGAAGCTCAAAAATGTGATAGAGAGTGGTGAATTAAACGAGTACAGTGTGAAATGACTTTCTATTCTGAATTTCAGGTTGGACCTGATTCTTGTTATTATTATTCTAATATAGAATTTGTATACTGAAGAATCAAGGGCTTATGCAGAAATTTTTGTACGAGGCTCCGTGGTAGCTCGTCTATTCATCCTAAAGTAATAAAATGTGAAATTATATGAAGCAGACGTTCTGGTGATTGAGTATGTATCATGATGTTTTTGAGTTTATGTTCAGATGTCTATTTGTTAGCAAGTAAGCTAAAAATCAAGTGTATACAGGACTAATACAGTCAGTGATTGTACGAGAGTGATAATGAGATAGAGTTACTATAGATTTCATATCGGGATTGTCATTTTTTTCCGAAAAGGAATATGTTATTTGGATTGTGGTTGATTGTTTGGCATAAATCTGCAATTGTTTTAGTATGTATAGAGTTCTTATTTGATAAATCAACTGAGCTATGTGTTCCTGAGAGAGTAATTCAGACTTTTGGCAATATGTTCTGACACTGTGTTCTAAAGTTCAAAGGTTATTGGAAAGAGATATAAAAGATGAATTCTTTTTGTGATTCTAAAAAATTTGTGAAGTGTTTCAGGAGAGTTGAAAGCAACTTCTTCTAGTAAGATTTTTAGGGACAAAAATCCCTAAAGGGGGTGAGTTGTAATAGCCTGATTTTGGGCCTAGTCAAAACAGTAGTTTCGGGACCACAAATCCAACGAGGAAATATTTAATTTTATTATATTTTTATGGTCTACAATTTCAGTGAATGATTTCATGAAAATCTCGTCCAAAAATTTTTACGTTCGGGCACTCAATTGAGTCAAAAGGACTAAATTGTAAAAAGGGTAAAACTTAAGTTCTATATGCTAGAGGTGTCCAATAGTTATGGAATTTTAAATTGGAGGTCCTTATATGGTAATTAGACCATTGGTTTAGTTGTTGGACAAAAATGGACATGGAATAGGTGAAACATAATATTTTTAAGTTAGGGGCATTTTGGTCATTTAGTAATTAAATGATTAAATAAACAAAATAAAAGCCAAATTTTGGTCATCGTTAATCCCTTGGCACAAATTTTGAAGACCACCATGGCTAGGGTTTTGTTCAAGCTTTCCAAGCTCCATAGTAGGCCCTTTCTTACCCCATTTTTAATGATTTTCACATTTTTGAAATCCCCGTGACAAGATCTATCTATTTCTACCATTTATTTGAGCTAGTGTTGATGTTTAAAAATTTACCCCATGTGTGACATGCATGTGTTTTGATGTTTCATGGTAGATAATGAAAGTTTGATGTGTAAGAAACGACTTTTACTAAGTGATTTTTGGTGAAAATGTCCAAAAGAACTAAATTGTAAAAGTTATAAAATATGTAGTAAAAGTGAGTTTTAATGGAAATTGTGGGCTGTTATAGTTATGAAAATAATTTTGCTAGGCTTTTATGTCAAAGAAATTGAATAAAAATCCTTTTAGGAGCCTAGGGGTAAAAGTGTAAATATGTCAAAATTTAGTGGCAAAAAATGTAATTTTGCCATAGTATGATTTTTGGATCACATTGACTAATCTGAATAATAAATAGACTAAATGTGACGTTATAGATCAAAGAAAATGAGGTTCAAACCTAGAACGGGGAAACATGAGAAATTAACAGTTAGGTCCCTTTTTGCCTTTTTGGTGTCAAGGTAAGTTCATGTGTAAATAATGCAATGTTATATCATGTTTTAATGCTTTATTAATATATGAATTTCTATGTTTAATTATTGTAAAGAGTGTATGAATAATATTATGGTTAATGAGAATGACTTTGTGAACGAGTTCGACAAAGATGTATCATCGAGAGAATCCTATTTGAACCTTAGGAATAGTTTACGATACAAGTGACATGTCACTAGGGACTATGCGATCTGAGCTCATGATATATGTGATACATGTTATGGGCTTCTGGGTGCTGGTCATGTATCTTCTATTGGTGGCTGGGTACTCCGGTATGTGTTGCGAATACCTGACAACTTGTGTGAGTAGCCCGTGTAGCTACATCCTGACCGACAGCTTGTGTAAGCAGACCCATGAGTAGCTCGAGAATGAGCATTTATGTGTTATGGTATATGAGGTAGCTTTAGCTACGAGTGTGGCACTTATGTGCGAGCTTTCCGTGTATCCAATAGTATTCCAAGTGTTCAACAGGTAAATCAGTGAGTTATTTGACAAGTAAGTCAATGGGGAGGAAATATGAGAATGTGCTACGAGTTAGTACAGGTATGTACTTATAACTCATGGGTAAAGGATTCAGTATACTTTGAAAATGTGGTAAGAATGCATACAAGAATGTATGTGACTATATTACATGAGGTACATGTATGTACACAAACAAGTTATGCTTGTGAAACATTGATAACCTTCTAACAAATGATCTTCATTTATGACAAATCAATGCATGATAAGATTTGATAATAATCATGTGATAGGCATATGAGCTTAATCGAATTGTGAAGTAGTACAATGTATATACTTAAGTTGTGATTCAATAGATGCGTGTTGTTAAGAGAGTTGAAATAACTTGTTAAATAATGTGATTGCCTATAATGAGAAGATCATGGTTGTTAAGCTAATGGCAGACATGCAACTAGTGTTTGTAAGATAAAGAGTAAGCATTATGAATGAGTAAGTGGTAATCATGAGATTTAATGCAAATTGTATTAATAATATTCTTATGAATGGGTAAAATAAATGAATGTTAATAGTTGTTTATTATTTTCATAGGAACTTACTAAGCTTTGAAGCTTACTCCCCTTCCTTTCTCCTTTTAGGTTTTTTTAGTTAGCCTAGGTTGGAGACCGCCGGAGATGCCTTCACACTATCAAATTATCATTTGGGTATAAGTGAACACAAGTGTTTTAATTTTATGGTATGTATAGGGACTTTGTCTATTGATTGATTATGTCATTCTTAATTCGGCCAAGTGTGTTGGCTTATAATGATTTAGTGATTCATTTTGTATATGGCCATGGGATGTAGCTCATATTGTGTATTGGGTTGTAAACCTATTCATATATGCATGCATGTGCCTATGCAATTATGACGTGATTGGTTGTTGTGTGTATGTGACGAAATGTGTTGTGGCTATGGATGTTTAATGTTGGAATTGTGCATGAATGACATGATGGCATCTGAGACATGAGTATGTGTAACAGCCTGGTTTAGACCCTAGTCGGAATAGTGGTTTCGGGACCACAAGTCTGAGTTAGAAAAATATTTTAGTATTATTTTTTGTGCTTATGATATGTGAATTTATATGTGTGAAATTTTGGTGTGATAATTTAATCGTTTAAATGGTTAATTTGAGAAAATGACCTAATCGCGTAAAATGTAAAAGTGACTAGCTATTTATTAGAAGTGCTAAGTTGTTATGGCTTAGTAAAGGGAAGGTTTTTATGTTGTAATTTGACCATTAAAAGTTTAGTGGAATTTTTGGTTTGGCATTTTGGTAATTATAAATATTTAATGGATGGTTAGGTAAATATATTATTATTGTTTAATTAATAAAATAAATGGCATGAAAATAAAGCCATTTTATCATCTCCTTGCTGAAATTGAAGAACAAAAGAAAAAAAAATACAAGCTTAAGGTTCGGCTATTGTTTCCTTTGATTAAGGTATGTTGACTCAGTTTTTGATAATTTCTACGTTTTTGTGATAGTTGCTTAGTATTTTATTAAGCCCATGTCTCAATTTCTATTTTTGTGGATGATTTTGAGTTGAGCTTTAGATGAAAATATGAGTTTTGTGATGTTAATTGTTGATAAATGGAAGATATGTTTTTGGTTAACATGTTTTGTCTTTAAATTTTTGATGAAATTGAGTAATTTGGGTTAAATTGTGAAAATGATATTTTGAAGGACTAAAATGTGAAATAAATGAAATAAATGGATTGCTAAGATCACAAGTAATATTCGACCAAACCTGGGTTTGTGGAAATTTTGAGTAATTTGTGTTATTTTGAAATAGGGATTAAATTGTAAAAATAGGAAATGTTAGCGGCTAAAGTGCAAATTGCCCTTTTATGTGTTTTTGCATGAATTTGATTGAGTATATGATTAAATAAGTTGAATTTGTATTTAATTAGATCAAGAAATGAGAAAATCAAATTTGGATAGGGGAAAGTTGAAAATAATCGAATAGTCGTTCTAGTCCGTTCGTGTTTGTATGAGATAAGTTCATAAGTAAATAAATGTTGTTAAATTGAAATATATATGCATTATATGTACTGAGTTGAGTTGTAAATAAATATGATTGTGAAGTTGAAATATGTAAAATGTGAATTGAATTTGAAGCACTAAATGTGCAATAAATGAAATAGTTACGTCTATTAAAATGGCACTGAGTGTACGAGATTATAACAGCATTGGTTGAATAAATGGCACTATGTGTATGATACCGATGTAAGTTCAGTTTAATTAATTGGCACTAAGTATGGATACAATTATAGCTTCGGCTAATTAATTAGCACTAAGTGTGCGAGTTTGTTGAATGTTCAAGGATGATCGAATGAATTAGAGCTTCGAGCATTTAAGTGATAAATGTGATAGACAAGAACGTAATGGTACAGATATGTACAGAGTCTATGTGGTTGACGATGTTAAATATGAAGTAGATTAAAATTACGTAAATGAATGATGAAATGAGTTGGATTGAATAGCATTATTAATGCTAATAGTATTATTATAGATGTAGAATGAAAGTAAGGGTGAGTAATATAATGTGTTATATAAATATACTCGTTATATGAAATTGGGGTCTTATGTTTCGGTTATGAGATGTACGAAACATGAAGCATGGCTTTGAAGTATGATTTCTTAGTTAGAAAACTTGAACAGATAATGAAATTAAGATGTTTGAGTTAGCTATATGATTCATATATGTGAATTTGGTTTATGTAAATAAGGAATTTATAGATATTCGAGTTTGGAATTGTTTATAAAGAAGTTGATATAACTTTATGTATGATTTGTAATAAATGACCATGGTGTGGTTGGCGATGAAACGAATATGTGTGAGCTTGATTTATATGAATGAGTTTACGGATGTTAACCAAATTTAAAAGCATGGTTATATGTTTATTGATAAATAAGTTAAGTGAATTAATTAATGTGGTTACATAAGTTTACGAGTATAATGAAGGTATAAGTGATTGAGATTTGTTAATTTCGGTTTAATGATATTGGTTTATAAATATTATTGAAATGATTTATTTGCTTATGGCTTACTAAGCTTTCAAAGCTTACTCTGTGTGTTTTTCTATGTCTTTAAAGTTTCAGAGACTTGCTCGGGTAGGAAGTTGTTGGAGATGTCATCACACAATTCAGTTATTGCTTCGGTAATTTAAAGCTTTGAGTTTTGGTTATGTGGCATGTATAGGCTAGAGATGATAAAATATGTTTGTGATGTATAAAACTTGCCATGTGATATAGCTTGGTTATGGTTGAGATCATACTTTGATTTTGGTATGGATTATGTGATGAAAAATGGTATATCTTGATTCGTGAATATGATCTTGTATAGATGAACAGTTTGGTATGTCATGATGAGAATGAAATGATATATATTACATGTTTGAATTTATAAGATATTGCTATGTCTTGAGATCGTATAAAAGGTGATATGAAATATATGTTTTGATAGGAATTGGCTTATGAAATTGGTATTGTTTAGAATGGCATATGAGTACGAAATTGGTTGACGAATAGACGATATAAATTGTGTATGTTTTGGTCATAATTTGGCTTATATTGTGCTCCATTTGGTACTTGATGTATGCTTGTAGGTTGACCCAAATTGGGGTGGCAAGTTGGCTATTTAAATGGCCTATTTTTGTCTACACGGGTAGAGACACGGGCATGTGTCTCAACCGTGTGCGACACACGGCTATGTTGCACGGCTGTGTGTCCCCTGGCATACCCTATAATTATAAGTCAGGCTTCACCACAGCCAAGGCACACGAGCGTGTGGCTAGCCGTGTGACCTAAGTTAGTGTCGACCACGGCCAAGACACACGGGCGTGTCTTGTGGCCGTGTGGCAAGTTAGTATTTACGCCCTGTTTTGACATGGCCTAGACACACGGCGTGTCTAATGCCGTGTAAGGCACATGGCCTGTTCACACGGGCGTGTGACCTGTATAACTTTGAAAAGTGTTTCAGTTTTGGAAAAATTTTGTATGAGCTCGGTTTAGTCCCAACACTTTTCTAATGCATGTTTATGGTATTGATGACCTATATAAGGAACTTTATATTGATGTTTCATCTATGATGCTATGATGTTTATGAAATGAATTTTAAATGTTGTGTTTTATCTGGTAATGCCTTTAACCCTAGTCCAGCGACGGATGCAGGTTAGAGTTGTTATAGTATGTTAAATAGAAGTAAACTACAACTCTTACTGCATGCAAATTTATAAATTTGGCTTGACAAAGTATGAAGTCTTATGCATGTATTAGTAAAGATGAAATGATCATGATCATGTCTTGTTTGTGTATGTTTAAGTTCTCGATTATGCCATGTTAATTGCCTTTGAATTCATGTATGTGTTTGTGCAAATAAGGGTGGCAATTGGCTTGGAAAATAGCCTGAAAGTTGTTCGTATGGGTAGACACATGGGCATGTGTCTAGGCCGTGTGTGACAAACGGTCTGCCCCAAGGGCGTGTGCTCTGGCCTTGAATCCCCTACACCCTAATTAGGTAAAACAGAATGCCTAGTAGTAAACAGATGGGCAGAGACAGGACCATGCGTCTCAACCGTATGAAGGACACGACCTTAGCACATGGGTATGTGACTTGGCCGTGTGACCCTATTTTGACTGATGATGTCATAAACAGAGAGTTACATGGGCTGAGGACATGGACGTGTCCCAAGCCACACGGCCTACCCACACGGGCGTGTGTGACCACACGGCCTACCCACACGGGCGTGTTACTCCTGTTTTGATGAAAAAATTTCTAAGTGATATGAAAGTTCTGAAAGTTCTCGGTTTATTCCTGAACCACACCCAATGTATGTTTTGGGCCTTGAGGACCCGTATAAGGGACAATATACAGGTAAATGAAAAGTTTTAAATTTGGACTAAAATTCATGTCTCGGTTTTGTATGATTGTGTGAGTTTATGTCCCGTAACGCCTCGTACCCTGTTCCGACGTAGAATACGGGTAAAGGATGTTACATGTTAGGATATTGTTTGATTTTTTTTTAAATTTAAATGATAGATTATTAAATTTTGTTTTTAAATAGACAAGTTTTGTTAAGTAATTTTAGTAATTTAAGGCTTAGGAACTTAAATATTAAAATAGTAAAATTTCCTGAAGAAGTTGTAAATTAGTAACTAAAATGGGTTGGTATAAGTCTTTAGGAAATTCAGCTAGCACATATGAAGGGTAAAATGGTATATTTGCTAGTTTTAGGATTTGGGGACAAAATTGTACAAAGTTAATATGTTAGGGGTAAATTCATAATTATATATTTAATTGGGTTATAAGTTAGAATTCGCAAAGTTAAACTGTTTGTATAATTGCCCGTTTTTAGTGTAATCAGAACTATGGTTTTGGAACCACAAATTTGACGTGAAAATATTTATTTTATTGTTATTTTAATGTCCTCAGTATTTTAGTAGTGTCGTATAAAAAATTTATTAAAAAATTTTAATGTTTGCATGCTTAATTAAGTAAAAATGACTAAATCGTAAAAGGTGGAAAAATATAGTTCTATTAGCTAAAGGTATCTATTAGCTATGAAATTAAATGGTTAAGGGATTTATATGGTAAATAGACTATAATTATTAGTGGACATATATGGAGACAATTTAAGTTATTTGAAGTTATATACTAAGTTTAATTAAGTACATTAATAAATAAGCTAAGTAAAAACAACATAAACAAAAGCTATCATCTTTTTTGTCAATTCCTTCACCAAAATTAAACATAGAAAATTCCATTTAATAATTTTAAAGGTTCAGTCAAGTTCTTACTTGCATATGAGTATAATTTTGTCCTGTTTTTAATGATTTCTTATGTTTTTGAAGTCGTTGTAGCTTAATCTAGGTAGCCCAGCGACTAACTTGCAAAATTTTTAAAGGTTTAGAGTTTTTCCTTGAATATTCTTGTATAGTTTTCAAATTTTAATGGAAGATTATGAGCCATTGTTGTTTAATAAACAAGTTTTGTAAAGTGATTTTTGATGAAATTATCATTTAGGGACTTATTTGTGAAAATAGTAAAATATCATGATAAAATGGTAAATTGATGATTTGTGTGGGTTGATATGAGTCCCTAGGTAACTCAGCTAGCTTGTTTTATGGATGAAATTGCATAAATTTCAATTTATGAGCTTAAGGACTAAATTGTAAAGAAGTTAAAATAATAGGGGCAAAAGTGTAATTTTGCAAAAGTATGAATTTTGGACTGAATTGGATAGTATGAATATTATATGGATTGAATTTGCTTATTTAGATCAAGTTTAGCGCCGTAAGGATCTAGATCGAGGAAAAGATAAAGTCTCGGATTAGTGATCCTATTTCGATGTATTTGTAATCGAGGTAAGTTCGTATGTTTAAATAGTGTTTTAATGTTATTTGATTTAAATTCTATTATGTTATTTATCATATCATGTTATGACCGAAATCCAATAACGTTACAATGACTATCGAGCCCCGTTTGAACCTTAGGAATATATAGGATACAAATGACATGTCATTAGGGTTACCATGTTTCGGGTGTTGGTCTTAAATGTCCTACCGATGGCTGAGTTTTGACATTTGTTGCAGATACTCATCAGCTTGTGTGAGCGACATTGTGTAGCTACATTCCAACTGTCATCTTGTGTGAGCAGACCCATTTATGGCTCAAGTGAGCAATGATGTAAAGGTAAAAGAAAAGGAATGGTTTCAACCATATGTTTAGCACACTTTGTGTGAGCTTCCTGCATATTTGATATTATTCTAAGAGGTTCAACGGCTATGAAAAAGAGAAGGAACAGTAAGTGTTCCAATCGACTATGTTATGAAAGTTTGGAAAGGTATGAAATGATATTGATCAAAGTATGTATAACTATGTTTATGGAAAGTATGAATTCAATGGCTTTATGTTCATGTAAACTATCTTACCATGTGATGAATCTATTGAGTTGTGTGTTAAGGCACTAACAATTGTTGTTGATGATGCTTAGACTTGTGCCAAGCTATTAGTTAGATTGTATCATGTTTAAATTTAAGGATATGCTTTTGAAATGGTAAGTTATGTTCATGATTTACGAACTTACTAAGCATTATATGCTTACATAGTTTTATCTCTTATGTTTTATAGATTATCGGAAGCTCGATCAATTTGGAAGCTCGTCGGAGACCTATTACACCATCTAATGATTATATCAGTAGATTTTGATGTTTTGGTCAAGGTTATAATGACATATATAGGTGGACTTTTTCTTAATGATTTAGTTGTTATGTTTGGCATGTATATATGGTATTATGGTTGGTGTGCTTTTGGCACTTTGATGCCTTGATGGTTGGTGTTGATTTGGCTAAAGTGGATGTATGTTTTGAAAGACAATTTGGTATGTTAGGATGTGATTGGTATATGGTCAATTGTGTTATATTTTGGTATGGAAATAAGTAGTTTTGTATGGTTGAGTTATGGACAAATATGCATATGCTTAGACATGTTTGATGGTTGGGTTTGAGGTGCCTATATGGCATATTGGTTGGATGAATAAATAGCCTTTTGAATTGGTCTTATTATGCATGTTTTGGGCATGATTTAAGGTCTTGGTTATATGTGCAAATGGCTTGTAGGTACATGCTTGAATTGGGTGAAAGAAATGGCTTGATTTTGGCCTATTTCTTGTCTACACGACCTAAAACACGGGTGTGTGTCTCAGTCGTGTCGGACACATGGCCATACGACACGATTGTGTGTCCCCTATAGGTTTTATAAAGGTTACAAGTCAGGCAGCTACAAAGCCTAGCACACGGGCGTGTGGCTTGGCCGTGTGACCCAACTCAGAGAGTTACATGGGCACGGATATGGGCTGGGACATAGCCGCGTGTCCCTATTTCGAAAGTCACACGGCCTAAGACACAGACGTGTGTCTCAACCGTGTGACCCCTGCAATGTGAATTTTTCTAACTTTTTCCTTAATGTTTCAAATGTTCTCGATTTAGACCCGAACTATTTCTAAAGTGTTTCTAAGGCCTCGGGGGCTCGAATAAGGGATGATTTTCATGTGTATGAATGGATTATGCTATGATTAATGAATGTCTAGAAATGAATGGTTTTAAGTTACGTTTATACGGTAATACTCCATAATCCGGTGACGGATACAGATTAGGGGTGTTGTAGTTTGAATTACTTAATTGAGTTAATTTTTTTATTTAGATCAAGAAAAGAACCAACAAGGAAAGAAAAATATGAGTTTTAGTCACAAAGGAATTGACAAAAGAAAGATGAAGCAAAAATGAAAATTTTAGTCACCAGCGGCGACGGCTCAGAAATGGTCTAGCTATGGAGGAGTGAAGGTCCGACTGTGGTGAGAAAATATTAAAAGGAGGAGGTTTCAATCACTCCAATTGGAAGAAAAGAGAGAAGAGAAAGAGAAGAGAAAATAGGTGGAGGAGAAGACCCGCAGTGGTTCGTAGCGGCAATCATGGTATGGAAGGGAGGAGTCAAAATGGGCAGCGTCCATGGTGGTTAGAAGGTCTTTGATGGTGGTGGAAGGCTCGATTGTAGTGGTTGGAGAACAAAAGTTAAAATGAGGTGCCGGTGGTTTTACTTTTATTTGAGAGAAAAAGAAGATGAAGAAAAATGAAAAAAAATAGAGATTAGGGTACAAATGAAGGTGGTGGACGGCACAAGGGCTGTGTAACCTGGTCAACCATGATTAGGTTCATTGTATCACAATCTTATGGCATGAGAGGAGGTTTTGGAAAGAACGTGAAACAAGGAGTGAAAAGAGGGATGTGTCTCATAACATAAGGCAAGTTTGACTTGCTAAAGGAGGAAAGGAATCCTCCACATATGGCAACAAGGGGGGTGAACAGCAAGGCTTGAATGAACATGCCAATTGTGTGCAAAAAATTAATTAAAAAATATGAGAACATAGGGGTTGGAACTAAAGACCTCTAAGAAGTAGTTAATGAGCTTTCTTCCACTAAGTCACAACACTTCTTTGTGTTTATTTTTGCGCAATTAATTTTGTAACACCCCACACTTGTGCCCTACCCCGGGACGGCATACGAGGCATTACTAAACTTTAACACATGCACACGATTATTTTTGAGTCATCAAGACTTGATCAAATTTAAAACTTTTTTGAACTTTGTTTAATCTTCTTAATACGGGCCTACGAGACCACAAACAATCATTGGAAACCAATTGGAACCAACTCGGGTCCTTAGACAGACTTAATAAAAATGATTCTTGAAACAGGGCACATGCCCGTGTAGAAGGGTAACACGCTCGTGTGGTAATTATAACATGGCCGTGTTGTTGGCCCGTGTGACACACATGGCCTAAGTATCTAGGGACACACCCGTATCCCATGCTCGAGTGAATTAAATTCTAAATTCGAACCTACAGGGGTTTTCACACGGCCTGACACACGCCCAGACACATGCCCGTGTCTATGGCCAGTGTCCCTCACATGGCCATGACATGCCCGTGTCCTAGCCTGTGTCCAAAAACCTTGACATTATATTTCTGACGTCATCATCTAATAAGGGGTACATGGCCAATGCGCACGCCCGTGGCCAGAGGCCGTGTCCTCCACCCAGCTAAGACACACAACCATGTCTCTGCCCGTGTGTTTACTACCATGCATACTGACTTGAAATTTTTACTTGCAGGGGACACACAGATGGACAACACGCCCATTGGGTTGGCCATCTGTCACACACGGCCTAGACAGATGCCCGTGTGTCCCTTTGCCACCCTGAAATACAACATAACAACAACCATAGGTAAAGTCTATATGCAATTCATGTATTCAACCATACCAACAATTCCTCATTCATGAAATACTACTTTGCATTCATATAGTAACTTTCAATATTGGCCATTTTTCATGGCCTTGTACAAAATGAGTCAAATATTAAAGGAAGCCAACAAATTTGGCCCCAAAACAATGTAACACTAAAACAAAATCAAAGAGTCTTATACATGCCATAATCAAAATTTAAGAACTAATTATACCAAATGCTTCGATTGATAGTGTGATCAATGCCTCCGATGTCTGTTGATCTACGGGCTAAATAGGCGGCACTATAAGAAGATGGAAAGAAACGGGGTAAGCATAAAGCTTAGTAAGTTGCATGAAAATAGATGTAGCAACAACTTTACAAATCATCATCATACTCTTAATACAAAAGTAGGCATAAGCGCAACTTATTTGTCACTATCCAATACAATTCACATAGCATATACTAAGCTCACATCTCATACATTTCAAATAGGTACCTGTACCACTCACAACATGGTTATACTTTTCTCGTTTAACTTAAACTGTAACTCTCATCATTGAACCATTTGAAATGCTATCGGATATTCACTAAGCCTCAAACTTCGAGTATAATGTCGATGCCATGTCCCAGACATGGTCTTACACTAGCTCATCCATCAAGTCAATGCCATGTCCTAGACATGGTCTTACACTGACTATCGAAATCGAGGCCGACGCCATGTCCCAGACATGGTGTTACACTAGCTCTCACATATTCGTTCCGATGCTATGTCCCAGACATGGTCTTACACTGACACCTCTATACGTGCCGATGAGTCCCAAACATGTCTTACACTGGCTCTCGTCTCAATGCCAATGCCATGTCCCATACATGGTCTTACACTAACTCTCATAATGTCACCGATTGTAACACCCCTCACCCGTATCCGATGCTGGGACAGGTTTTGAGGTGTCACCAGACTTAACTCAAGCATACACATGTAAAACTGGGCCATAAAATTTTGATCAATTTAAAACTTTTCATTTCATACTCAATCTGTCCCTTAATAGGACTTACGAGACCCAAAACATACATTCAAGATTATTTAAGTTTAAACTGAGAACTTAAGAAAAACTTGGAAAAGTTCATGTCTTAGGGTTCCACATGCCCGTGTGACTCGAGACACGCCCATGCCCTTAGCCCGTGTGCAACACTGACTTTAGGGCACGGCCATGACACACGCCCGTGTGACCTACCCGTGGACAATACTAACTTATAGAATATATATCTATAGATTGAATCCAAACTGTTCAAATAACCCACGATTCAAGCCAATAAATTGAATCCATAGATTGAATATAATGAATCACGCGTATTTTTTTTTAGTAAATAATCAAAACCCTAAAATTTTCAACATAAATTCAAAAATTTAACCTGTATATGATTAAAAGCATCAAATCCATAAAATATATATCTATTTCTTGAGACCACTACTTTTTTAAATAACGGATTATTAAATCAATTTTAGGTATTTATAATTTGACTTCTCATCAAATTATAAATTCAACTTATGATATCTTCCATTATTTCTATGACATTTTAATACCTATGACACTTATAACATAATTGGTCACATAATTTCATATCACACTTTAGAATAGCATTATACATTATACATATGTGCCCATAATTGAGGATTTTAATCTAACATTTAAAATTTATTTTAATTTATAATTTAACAATTTTATTTATAAATTTTTTATATAATTATATAATATTTAACATATACTTTCATAAATTTAGACATTTTGGGGTTTTAGATCGAATGTATCTCGAGCTTAAGTTAGGATCGGTCTTCACCCCGAACCTCAACTCGGGTTGATCTCGGCCTTGGATTATTTTGGATTTCGTTTTCTAATCTTGGATAAACTCTTGCTTTGATTTTCTTGAACTCGACCTTTTTCAGGTTCAAATTTTTCTTAAAGTTGGATTCTTTTTAGCTCAGATTTTGTCAAATTCAGGCCGTTACGAGCTTGGATGGAAAAGAGGGGCTATCAAGCTCGGGTTAATTTTGCTAGCTCTAATCCAAATAGCTTTCTTCTCCGTTCTCTAATACTGACCGTTAGATTGGCTTGAATCTAAGATATATTTTTTAATTTGTCGATGGGTACTGATCCACTATACTGATCGTCGATTTGTCACTTGAAACTTGCTAGTAGAACTTAAAAAAACTAAACAACCTGGTTACTTAAATAAAAACTTTGAAATAATTTACTGGCTTTAATGAAAATTTTTGAATAGTTTAATGATATTTTATAACTTTTTAGAAGTTAAATAACTTAAACTTGAACTTACTAATAATAGTTTAATGACAATTTTATAATTTTTGTAAAATTTAGAGATGAAAATATTAACTTACACAAAACGAAGATTTGAAAAAAAAAATAAAAAAGCAGCCAACAAAGCAAATAACCTCCTTTTTAAGAAGAGAGAAAAGAATGGCTGTTTTGGTTCTTTTGAATCCATATAGGTTTTTTATTTTTTAAAAAGTGAGACAAAGAAAAATAAAGAGAATATTTCTTAGGGAAGAAGAAGAGAATCAGCAAAGTAATTTCTCTCGCAATACATATAGGTTTTGGGGATTTTGGGTCTGTCTCAAATAAATAAATAAATGAAATCTGAGATTTTGGTTGGTGTTTTCTAGTTGTCTGAAATGGAGTTCGATAACATTGAGTGTGTGTCAACTACAGATGGAATGAATGAGGATGAGATCCATCACCATAACCTGCAACATCCTCACCCTCATCATGCTCACCATCAATTTTCATCGTCCAAGCCTCACAATGCCACCAACACCACCAACAATGGGAATACCACCACCAACAACATTGTGGGTCCTACGGCTATCGCTCCTGCTACCAGCGTCCATGAATTGTTAGAATGTCCTGTTTGTACCAATTCTATGTACCCACCAATCCATCAGGTTTGCTTTCAGTTTCATTAATAATATTGTGTATGGCAATTTTGGGTTCTTTTGTGCCCTTCTTTTTGTTCTTCAGTTAGTTGTTTTTGGTTGATTTTGAACTTTATTGACCATGAGTTTCAATGTTTTTCTTGTGCATTTAACTGGCATTTGTTTAATCTTGGTGTTAAGAGAAATTGATTTGAGATTTGTTTTCTTGGTTGGATTTTTAATTTTTAAGTTCAGATTTTTTTTTGAGAGCCTTATAACCTGAATTATATATATGGAAAGCTTTGTTTATGTTATGGTTTCTTTTCACTTTTAACCTGAATTATGCATATATTTACATGTTGTCAGCATGGTTTTCAAAAAGGAAATTTAACTTGTCTTGGTGCGTAGACAGTAAAGATAAAGAACTACTTACGCTGCAACATAGGTAGATAAAGGGTTGTTACTTAAACTGGATTTAGACATATTTTCCGATTGATTTTGCTTCTATACAGTCTCTTTGTTGAAGAATGTACAAAAAAACATGTTAGGTTGTATAATCGAGATCGGTAGAGGTGATTCTTGGATGTAAGAATGTTAATTCCCCTTTATGAGTTCAGTGTTGGCAGTGTAGTAATTCAATTACTAATTCATTTGATTCAAGTTCTTGAGACAAACTTGGCTTACTGTTTTGAGGGAATTTTTTTTGATAGATTTAAGTTTTTCCTTTAAAACATCAAAATAGACAGCCACGAAAAGCTGGAAGTTCCATTGTAAGGGTGGCATTGGTTACTTTTTCATATGGAGAATCCTTTAAAATTACATATGTTCTGGATTGCAAGAGGATATTTTCAGATTCGGAAGGTTGCTTGTTAGTTGTTTTCTAGAAAATAGAGAAAGAAGAAATATTGGGGATTTCTGTTTTAACCAGTTTTTATATTGGCGAGATGTCTTGTTGGAGATCTGTAATTTTTATTTAATTAGAAACATTGGGTATTGCTAGCTTTAAACACTGTAGCTTTTTGCAGTGCCACAATGGCCATACAATTTGTTCTACCTGTAAAACAAGAGTACAACATCGGTGCCCCACTTGTAGACAGGAACTCGGTGATATCAGATGTTTAGCATTGGAGAAAGTGGCAGAATCCCTTGAGATGCCTTGCAAATACTACAACTTGGGATGCCCAGAAATATTTCCCTATTACAGCAAACTCAAACATGAGGCAATGTGCAACTACAGACCATACAATTGTCCCTATGCTGGATCAGAATGTTCTGTTGTCGGGGATATTCCTTTCCTGGTTGGCCATCTGCGGGATGACCACAAGGTGGACATGCATACTGGCTGCACATTTAACCATCGCTATGTTAAGTCCAACCCTCGGGAAGTAGAGAATGCTACCTGGATGCTAACAGTATGGTTTAGAATTTTATTATAGCATTTATTATTTTTTCAAAGGGTCCCACTGTTTTAAAACAAGAATAAGCAATCTGCTATTGTTCAGCCATGCCATTGCTTTCTGTCATAGAAAAATAAAAAGAAAGATAAAACAGCATTTTTCTTTATCCTGTAGAAACAGAATTATCGGTCTGCAACAGTCATCCTGATACGAACCCTAATCTGTTAGCTTATCTACCTTTTTCTTTTTAGGTCTTCCATTGCTTTGGTCAGTATTTTTGTCTTCACTTTGAAGCTTTCCAGCTTGGCATGGCCCCTGTCTACATGGCATTTCTCCGTTTCATGGGTGATGAAACAGAGGCTAGGAACTATAGCTATAGCCTTGAGGTTGGAGCAAATGGCCGAAAACTTATATTTGAAGGCACCCCACGTAGCATCCGTGATAGTCACCGGAAAGTCAGGGACAGTCATGATGGTCTAATTATCCAACGTAACATGGCACTTTTCTTCTCTGGTGGGGATAGGAAGGAGCTGAAGCTGAGGGTTACAGGGAAGGTATGGAAGGAACAACAAAATCCAGATACTGGTGTATGCATACCAAACTTATGCAGCTGAGACAATTGATTTCAGTAACTTGATTTATTTTAAACAGTTTCCGCTATGTCTGTTTAACTCTGCCAACACTTCCTATTATGTCGTAATGTATGGAAGATTTCAGATTCAATGAAATGTGTAATAAGCATATTTTCGTCCTTCGTATTTGCAATAATATTAACATTAACTGATGCTGGAATACTATAGTTCGTTCATCTTGTCGTTCAAGCTGTTTTACACTTTGTGGTGTCACTAAAATGAGCCAGCTTGAGATGGGCTAAGAACAACCGCTAAAACATCTATGAAAATATAATGATTTCAACCTCAAAATATCTTTTACTTGCTACGTTGCTTCTCTTCTTTTCCCTTTTCAAGTTTACTCAAGCAAAAGTGCTGAGGCAAAGCAAATTTTAGATTCAAAATTTAGCTAATATTTATTTGGCGTTACCTTGCTCTCAACCCCCCCCACTCTTTTAGATGGATTGCAGCCTGCTAGTAAAACCTAAGATTGGATTAGGAACTCGATGCATTTGCCTATTATTAGATCTTGTGAATGTATTATTGTTTTGATGATAACAAGTAAGCAAAAGAGTGTTTTGGCTTGTATGGAGTGGTGATTAAAGCTTTTGTTAATATATCCGTTTCACACGAGTTCAAACTTTGTCGCCCTTGATCCTCCACTCCCAATGTTGTATAAAAAATTGGCCAAGTGCTGCTGCTATACAAGTATACCACATTTAGAACACATTTCATCAAAGCATGTAACACCCAAACTTCTTCGATTAGCCATACGATTTGATTTTGAGAATTTTTGTCTATATTTTGGTACGAGAGTTTAGATTTGGATATTATTAGTGTCGAGACCATTTTTTTAAATCGAGTTTGAAATAAAACGGGGTTCGGCTTTGAAAAACGAAAACAGGAGTCGCCACCAGTCTTTTTAGGTGTGATTGGATCACCTTTTAAAACATTTTGTTTAAAAATCATTAGTTTCGGTCTACGAAATCAGAAAACGGGTTCGGAAGCCGGTTACGTACGAGGAAGGATTAGCACCCTCGTAACGCCCAAAATTGGTACCTAATTGATTATCAAAATGTCTTTAATGTCGGAAATTTAAAAAAAATTTAAGATGCAATCCTTTTCTAAATATTTTTGACTTTGAAAATTAAGGTTCACTTGTATCAAATGAATCAAAATATTACATCCAATAAGTTAGGACACAATATTTTTAAGACATTTGACACTAAGTTAGTCCTTTTGAAAATCCCTATCTCGAAACAACGAAACGTTATATCCAGTAAGTTAGGACACAACGCTTTAAAATTCTAAGACAGATGCTTGCATTTTGAAAACCTTAAAAACTTAGAAGGGTGCTTGATTATTTGAACTCAACGAGGAAAGTTGCAACCCAGTAAGTTAGGGCACTACTTTTCTCGAAACTTCCAAACACCAAGATTGCCTTTATTTTTTGAAAACTTTAGAGTCTTGTATTTAAAATCGATGCATGAAGGAGCATATACGAGATAACATGTTATAATAATAGGTAAATAAAAGCACAATAGCATAAATATCATACATTAACTAACATATATATATAAGAAATAAAACATGGAAAATTTTAAATAAGTAAAATATACATAAAAAACAATATATATATTTAAGAAGAATAGGTAAAAACACATAAACATGTAATTCAACATATATTTAAACATAAAAATGATGCATGATATACAATTTGACACAAATATATAAAAAATGATAATATGCCAAACACTCAACATTTAATTACGAGACCAACATTTAATATATTGACATAATATACAAAAAAGGGGTTGTGTATATATATTAAAATATAAATAAAGTGAGTAATTTTTAAAAAATGTGTGAATTAAAATCAAATTTGGCAATGTAATGCTAATATAGTATACATAATAACTTTAGTTTTAGGAAAATAATAAAATATAAATACTATGATATTGTACTATGTAAAATATAAGATAATAAACATATTTAATAATACATGAAAACATAGTAATTAATAATGAATTTTGAAATAGTATAATAATATATAAAATACAAATTTTATAGTTTTGGATAAAAATATACATAGGTTTTAAAAAATATAAAGAAAATAATTAATAAAATATTTAATATCAATTTAATATGAAAATAATAATGTGAATAATAATATACATGAAAAAATATATAATAGATGATAATAATATGAAATAATATGTTGTTAAAATGTAAAATAATATAATATATAAAAATATATAAATATTATGTGATAAAAACATAATATAATAAATAATAAGTAATGATATGTGTTAAAATATATATTAATATGATAATAGAAAAATATGAAGTAATATAATATAATAAAATATAAGTAAATAATTATAAAATATATATATAATACGTATATTTATATTAAAATAAAATAATATATGTATAAAGTTTAAAATAAATAGGTTATAAATAAGTTAAAAGGGATAAACGGGACTAAAATTGAACATAAATAAAAGTCAATGGCTAATTTAATAAAAAAATAACTGAGATCGGACCTAATTGAAACGGCCACTAAAATCCTAGGGATTCACCGGGAAATTTTCCTTTGTCCCTAAATGGCAACGTTTCGTTATAGGCCTTAGAGTGGTTTCTGTTGGGACTAAATTGAAACAGGGATAAAAAGTTGGGCCAGATTTAAAGGTAAAATAAACCTAATTTAAAAAGAAAAATGCGGAAGGAATAAAGGGATAAATATCCCAATAGTTAATAACACGCGGATCCTTTGGGTCGGATCGGGTCAGATTTTGGGCCTTATATAAACCCTTTTAACCCACGAAAATTCATTTTAAACTACCTTTTTAAAAAAAACCCCAAAAAAGCTCTGAAGAGTCCTCTGAGCTTCGGCCAAGGGTCGTCACAGTTCTGGTTATCGGGCCTTCACTCGCGCCTTACGCGCCACCGTATACGGTGGCCGGAGGCCTAAAAATTCCTCATTTCGCCGGTAAAATCTTCCCCTTTTCTTTTTGTGTTGTTATTTCGTAAAAAAAAACTTAAAAGAAACAAGAAAACGGTAAGTTTATTTTGATTTAGAAACTGTTATTTAGAAGTGAAATATAAACTGCTTCCTTGTTGTTTTACGTTATTGTATATGCTTGAAAATGATATAGGAGAGCAAATAAAAAAGAAAAAAAATCACTTTGATCTTAAAAACGCTACTGAGACTTTTCTTGTTAATCTCTCTTTCGATATTTTTATTTCTCTCAATATCTCTCTGCGTTTTTTTTTTAAAAAAGGATCCCTCTTACAGGTTACAAAAGATGGCTTTATAGCCAGTGTTTCATTACATAAGCTGGGAAAGAAATCTTTGATTTCTTTCCATTTCTTGTCTACTGTATCCACCGTATCTTTGACCGTGATCTGCTGAGATTCTTCTTTTTTAGTTTCCTTTTTCTTGCTCTGCTTTTTCGTATCTGCTGTGTTTCCTTTTCCATTTTGCAGGTACCCCGAAGATCTCGGTGATGGTCGTGCTGTTCGTGACGCGATTCAGGGCCGAACAGAGGGACAACCGGTGACCGGGGCACTGGTGGGCATTGAAGGCCCTCGGGACAGCGTATTAATGGCGGCCTCGATTTCGGGGACTGAACAGACGCTCCTCAAATCCTCTAGAACCTATTGCAACGCCACAGTGTTTAGGAAACCTTAGGGTTTCTACTTCCCTTAAGTCCTTTGCGCCTTTTGGGCTGTTTTAAATTTGGGCTAGCCTGGTAGATGGGTTAAACTACCGTGTAATGTTTAGTTGGGTTAGCTGTAATTGGGTCACGGGCGTAAGTGGGTTGCTGGGTTTTAAGTATTTAGGTGTAATCGGGTACACGAGTAGTGCTTCTGTATTGAACCAAAAACACTTGGGCTTTGTAATTGGACTTTTAAATGGACATTTTAAATAAATAAATACTTATTTATTTAATTATTTTATTCTGTTTTCAGCCCGGTCAAATTTGGGCTACTACAGCTGCCCCTCTTTGCTCATTGCTATGTGACGGGAATCGAGCAAAGATTTAGAAAGACCAAACCATGACTGTCATGTTGATATCTTTGATCTGCTCTCCGCCGAACACAGAGACCCCAAATTTTCTTCTTCGATTTGTTCTCTGACAATACAGAGATGCCAAATCATCTTAGATTTGCTTCAGCGTAAGGACGCGAAAACCAAATCAGCTATTCTTCGATTTGCTCCTTGTAAGCACAAGGATACCAAACCATCTTGGATCTGCTTCAGGCTAAGCATCTGAAGGTTAGATCTGCTATGTGTCTGCCCTCCATCGAATATGGAGACGCCAAACTTCGATTTGTTCTCTGACAATACAGAGATGCCAAATCATCTTAGACTTGCTTCAGCGTAAGCACGTGAAAGCTAAATCAGCTATGATTTCGATTTGTTCCTTGTAAACACAAGGATGCCAAATCATCTTGGATCTGCTTCAGTATAAACATCTAAAGGCCAGATCTGCTATGTATCTGCTCTCCGTCGAATATGGAGACGCCAAACTTTGATTTGTTTTCTGACAATACAAATATGCCAAATCATCTTAGATTTGCTTCATCGTAAGCACGTGAAAGCCAAATCAGCTATGTCTTCGATTTGTTCCTTGTAAGCACAATGATGCCAAACCATCTCAGATCTTACTTCAGCCAGATCTGCGATGCTGCGGTCTATTACCCTACTGCTTAGGGGATTAAGGCGTGTCGTCTTTGATAACCTGTAGAATGATTATGCCTGATGATTAGGATGCTATGATCGAAGTGAGTCGAATGTTCCTAATTAAACATGTTATGATGCAGAATGTTTTGAACATGACCCCTATCCTAGACGTCACCACTCATTCCTTCATTTGTCTCAAAGTATTATTCTTGCTCAGCCTGTGTGACACCCCTAATTTGACCCTAGTCGAAAGTGGTTTTGGAACCCCAAAACCGAGTCACAAAAATAATCAGATGTTATATTCTGTGCTTATTGAATGTGGAATTTGTATGTGCGAATATTTCGTGCCTTGATTTTTATCAAGGCGGTGTTAATTTATAAGAAAGGACCCATGTGATAAGACTTGAAAATGTGATAGGTGAAATTTAAAGTGGCCAAATAATGCATGAGTTATTGACATGAGGGACTTGCATGTCAAATGGACCACTTTTAATTAGTGGCCGGCCATAATGATAGTTGATAGATATTATATGCATTTTATTTTAGCATGATAATAGTTAATGGCTTTATATTATGGAAGAAATAATAATTAAAAGAAAGGGGGAATAAAATAAGAAAGCAAGAGAAAGTCTTCATCTTCTTTCTTTTCTTGAAGTGCCGTGAGCTAGGGAAGGAGGGGAGACTTCATTGTTTTTGGGTTCTAGCCGAAACTAAAGAAAGAAAAAGGGGAAAGTGTTTTGGGAATGTTCGGTCTTTTGGAGGCCAATTTCTAAGGTAATTTCATTGTAATTTTGTTAAATTTTGATGAATACGAGCTTCACTTCTTTATCTAGCCGAAACCCATTTGCTAATTTTGGTCTAAGTGGCGTATTAAGTTCGGTTCATGTGTTTTTGAGCTAGGGATTTGTTTTTAAAGTTAAAAGTTGCTGGATAAGTGTTGGATGGACTTGATAATGTTAAAATTATTGAGTGTGTAAAGTTATAAGTTTAGTTTATGATTGGGAGCTTAAATTTAGCTCAAATTTAACTCAATTTCTTATATTAAGCATTTCGGCTATGGTGTGGATTGCATAAAATTTGAAGTATTTGATGTTTGAGAGTTCTAAATAGTTAATTATTAAGTGAGGCTTAGTAATTTTGTGTTAAAGATGAATTTCATTACTAAAAGTGGTATTCGGCTATGTGGCATTGTGTTAAATTTTGGATGTTGTTTTTTTTAATTTTAAATTGACTATTAAGTAAGCTTTAAGGTTGTTAAATGGTAAAAAGAGACTTGAGAGTGATGTTTAGGTAGCTTTCGGCCTTATAGTGAATTATGATTGTTAAAAGATGGACTTAAGTTGTGTATATGGGATTTAACCTTGCCGATTATGTGTTAACAAGGTGAAAATGGTTATGTTGCGTTAATAGAGTGCCGAATGTGAATTTGGTGTTAAGCTATATTTGAATACTTGGTTGAATGATTTTTGATATACCCGAAATAAGGTGCATGAATTATGGATTAGTAATGATTTGAATTTGTTTAAATCTAGCTCAAGAACAAAGGACACCAACTTCGGATAGGGGAAAAGAGAAAGTAGTTGAATAGCCGATTTGTACTAAGTCGATCAAATTCAAGGTAAGTTCTTAAGTATTTGAGTTTGATTCCTTTGTAAGTTTTAAGTGTTTAAACGTTGAGTAAATTCAATTATAATAGGACATGATGAGTTGATTTAATAAGATATGATGTGGCCATGATATGTTCTAAGCTCAAATGGTAAGTTCTTAAGTGTTTGAGCTTGGGAATTTAAGGGTAATTTGAAATAGTCTGCATCGGACAGCAGCAGTAACGTGACTTTAGAAAATCACCATAAATTTATGGACATGAATTAGAGGCTGAATGAGACATGAAATTAAAGCTTAATTAGTCTAGTTTCTTATAAAAGAAACCGTGTAAGCAAAGGAATTTCCGATAATGAGATATTTAAAGTTGTGTGAGACGGTGTCAGAATGACTCCGAAATCCCCTGTTCTGTTTTTAGAAAATCATTATAAATTGTACAAAAATGGTTATAAGATAAAATTTATATGCTTATACTCCTTAATGAGTCTAGTTTCAAATGAAATCAAATACAACACATTTTGAATTCTGTAAAATGAGAAATCTGATTCGTAGTGAAGAGTGGTCAGATTAGTCAAACAGTGAAACAGGGGAAACTTTAAGAAAAAACTGGTATTGATTGGCCAAACCTAAAATTCTGGAAATTTTATGGATGGAAGATATACAAGTATATATTCAGGAAAAATTAACGGAAAGTGATTTGGAGTTTTGTACCTCCAGTTATAAATGATTTAGTGACTATTGCTCAGGAAAAACAGCTTGTGCTGAATTTGAGATTGTGTTGTAAACCTTGATAAACTTGTTCTAGTTGCTCATAAGCTATTGATTAAACCCATGCGTGAATTCTAAATTGTGATATTGGAAAATGATAGATGTAGATTCAGCCAAGACAGTGTATATATGTGATAAGGCCTAATGGCCGATGTGATGAATGTGAAAGTGTATATGTGTGATAAGGCCTAATAGCCGATGTGATGAATGTGAAAGTGTATATATGTGATAAGGCCTAATGGCCGATGTGATGAATGTGAAAGTGTATATATGTGATAAGGCCTAATGGCCGATGTGATGAATGTGAAAGTGTATATATATGTGATAAGGCCTAATGGCCGATGTGATGAATGTGAAAGTGTATATGTGTGATAAGGCCTAATAGCCGATGTGATGAATGTGAAAGTGTATATATGTGATAAGGCCTAATTGCCGATGTGATGAATGTGAAAGTGTATATATGTAATAAGGCCTAATGGCCGATGTGATGAATGTAAAAGTGTATATATGTGATAAGGCCTAATGGCCGATGTGATGAATGTGAAAGTGTGTATATGTGACAGGGCCGAGTGGCCAACGTGATGGATGTGAAAGTGCATAAATGTGATAAGTCCCGAAGGGCATTTGTGTCAGTACTATATCCGGGTTAAAACCCCGCAGGCTTTATGCGAGAATATTATCACCGATTAATGTCCGTAAGCTTCGTGCTCGTACTATATCCGAGCTCTAAAGACCCGATGACTACGTGTGGGAATTTTGTCCGGGTAAGACCCGATAACTTCGTGTGGAGATTATGTCCGGGTAAGACTTCGTAATAAGAATTGCTTATAAATATATTCAATGCGAAAGGTTAAACAGGTATGTACTCCAAGTTATATGTGAGCTTGATTTGCACTAAATCATAAGGTAGTTATGTGATGCATACGAGAGCAATCTATGAGACTATTCCTATGATTATGTGACATCGGATCAGTGTGAGAGGTGATGTGAAATCATACGATATATCTATGTCACATGAGCTCACTTTTATGTGAAAGTTTATCTGCCTATTGTATATGATGAGATGTGCATATTCGGTAAAGGGATGGTGTGCCCGAAGGAAGAGTGAAATAAAAATACGAACAACTATGTTATAATTTGATTGTTATCTGTTGACACTGCTTAAAACTTACTAAGCATTGTAATGCTTACTCCGTTTACTCTGTTTCCTCTGTTTTATAGATCTCATTGCGAAGCTACAGGCTCGGGGATCGTCAGCAACTAGCCACACTATCACTATCCACTGTTTGGTACTGCTATGTTTTGGATTATCTTATGGCATGTATAAAATAGACTAGTGGCGGAAGAATATTTTGGTTAATGTATATAGCCATGCGAAAATGGCTTATATATGTTTGAGCATAATGTTATAATCATTTGGTATGGAATGGTTAATCACTATCATAATTTGTGCTATTTATGCTAAAAGGGCTAGTTGAATCATGGAAACTATGAAATAGGTAAAGTCTACCTTAAAGGCAGATGCTGGCAGCAGCAGTGATGTAGATTTGGAAAATCACTAAAAATAGTAGGATTGGAATTAAATAATTAATAAATTATGTAAACGAACCTTGATGAATCTATTTTCATAGGAAAGTAACGAAACAATCATATGGACAGTATGTTAAGAGATATTCAGGTTCTCGTGAGACAGGTCCAGAACGGTTTCTGGATTCCCTGTTCCGACTTTGGAAATTCATTATAAATTAACCAGAGATAATTATGAGTCATGCCATATATGTATAGATTCCTCTCTGAGTCTAGTTTCTATAGAAACAAACGGAATCAGTATTGAAGCTCTGTGCAGGGAGATATCCAAGTCGTAATGCGCAAAGGTCAGTGTAGTCGATCCCTGTAACATGGGAGACTTTGACTAATAAACTGTACTAATTTGCCCAACCAAAAATTCTAGAAAAAATATGTAGATGGGAATATGAGTCTAGTTTCAGGGAAAAATTACGAAACTGATTTTCGAGTTGTGAAACTCAAGATATGATTTTTAAGGTGACAGTGTCGGAGTTAGCCAACTGCCTGGAAAATTTTAAAATGGACTGCGATAGTAAGCGAATTTAGTCTGTGAACCCCTCGTGTCCGACTCCGGCAACGGTCTCGGGTATGGGGTGTTATAGCCTGTAGGCCTGTACCCTTCCTTAAATGCTACGATCCACTGAGGATGTCTGTAAGATAATCTTTCCTTAGAATTGAATCGTTGGTTTTGTCCATTTTCCTTTTAGACTGGAAGAAAGAAATCCCTCGAGTTCCTTCATCTCTTACTTATGTGAATTTCTCGAGCAATTGTCCTGTTTTAGTTTCTTGTATTATCTAGAAATTCCAGAGTAATGCGCAAAACTTCGTTTGTGAACATATTTAGTTCATCTATCATTATTTCAATGCAACATACTTAAAGAATAATGGAAGATAAATAAATCTCTAAGAATAATTAGATTTGAATGAATTATCGAAAAAGATACAAAGGAAATTAATCTGAAAGCCTATCTTTGAGAAGAAAAAAAAATCTAAAGATAGCAAACATGGCAAAAATTAGATGCCCTAGATATCGCCGCTTGAGCGCTTATACATCAACTTCATGAAGGCATGTGTTTAGAAGATTCAAAGTACTCTGTCGATGCCTCAGTATGCAACGTTCTTCGTTCTTTGTTAGCAAGATTATCGAATGCTTCAAAATTTGAGTCGCCCTTTCGGGTTTTCAACTCAAAACCCTTTTGGTCACAAGGCGCCCTTTGCGGGTTTTTACCTTGGCCTCTCCATTTTTCTCTTTTTTCCTCTTCTCTCTTTTTTCTTTTTTCCTTTTTTTTATTTTTTGTTTTGTTTTTGTTTTTTGTTATTTTTTTATTTTCTGTTTGTTTTTTTTTCCTTTTTGATTTTCAAAACCTCAAAGCGCCCTTTGTGGGTTTTCACCTTGGATTCTCTTCTCCTTTAGACAAAGTATTTTTTAACTGAGTCTGAGTTCACTGTGTTGGGTAAACTTTTCCCATCCATTTCCGTTAAGATCAATGCACCGCCAGAGAAAGCTTTCTTCACGATATACGGCCCCTCCCAATTCGGCATCCATTTCCCCCTAAAGTGTTTTTGAATAGGAAGGATCTTTTTCAGTACAAGGTCTCCCTCGTGGAACTCTCTTGGTCGAACTTTCTTATCATAAGCTCGCATCATTCGCTTCTGATACATCTGACCATGTCGAATGGCTCTTAGCCTTTTTTCCCATTTAGCTTCATCTAACCTTATCTCCGTCAACGTTCGAAGAGAAGGTATTTCTACTTCAATAGGTAACACTGCTTCCATCCCATAAACTAACGACAATGGGGTTGCCCCAGTAGAGGTTCTGACAGATGTTCAATAGGCCAGGAATGCAAACGGTAACTTCTCATGCCAATCTCTATAGGTCTCAGTCATCTTCCCCACTATTTTCTTAATGTTCTTGTTGGCGGCCTCCACTGCCCCATTCATTTTTGGACGATAGGGAGAAGAATTGTGATGCTTGATATTGAACTGGTCGCAAACCTCTGCTATCGTTTTATTGTTTAAGTTCAATGCATTGTCGGATATGATCTTCTCAGGCATTTCATCCCAACAAATGATCTCCTTCTTCAAGAATCGACTCATAGCTGACTTAGTAACATTCGCATAAGAAGCGGCCTCTACCCATTTTGTAAAGTAGTCAATTACCACGAAGATAAACCGATGTCCATTCGAAACTTTCGGTGATATTGGTCTAATGACATCCATGCCCCACATGGAGAAGGGCCATGGAGAAGTCATAACATGCAAATGTGAAGGTGGTATATGAATTTTGTTCCTATAAATCTAACACTTATGGCATTTCTTGGTATAGTTAATACAGTCCCCTTCCATAGTGGCCCAATAATAGCCAAACCTCATGATTTGCCTTGCCATCGTGAACCTATTTGTATGCGTCCCACATACACCTTCATGAACTTCTTCTAAAATTAGCTTAGCTTCCACAGCATCGACGCATCTCAAAAGTACTTGGTCTTTCCTTCTCTTGTACAGGATATCCCCGTCCAAGACATAGTTGCAGGCTAACCTTCTCAAAGTTCATTTGTCATTTTCATTGGCCTGTTCAGGGTATTTACGATCTCTCACATATCGTAATATATCCTGATACCAAGGGTTATCATCCTTTTCTTCCTTCTCAATATTACAACAATGAGTTGGAGCCTCGTAGACACTCATTTGAATTGGTCTCATTGAGGCCAAGGTTACTAAAGCATCTGCCATCTGATTTTCGTCTCGTGGGAGATAATTGAAGGTGATGTCATCGAACTCCTCAAGTAACCCCAAAACTACCTTTCGATAATTGATCAATTTAGGGTCCCTTGTCTCCCATTCACCTCTAAGCTGATAAATTACCAACGCAGAATCTCCATATACTTCTAGGGTTTTTATACCTCGCTCTATAGCTGCTTGAAGTCCCATGATGCATGCTTCATACTCAGCCATATTATTCGTGCAATCAAAGTCCAACTTGCACGTGAACGGGTAATGATCGCCATTCGGGGATACCAAGACTGCCCTAATTCCATTTCTGACTGCATTAGAAGCCCCATCAAAATTTAGCTTCCAAAGAGAATCTTCGGTCGTTGCTATACACATTAACTCCTCATTTGGAAAATCAAAGTTCAATGGCTCATAATCCTCTAGAGCCCTACTGGCCAAGAAGTCTGCTACCGCACTTCCTTTTATAGCCTTCTGACTTATGTAGACTATACCAAACTCTGAAAGTAAAATTTGCCATCTCGCCATTCTCCCATTTAGAGCCGTTGACTCTATCATGTATTTCAATGGATCAAGCTTTGAGATGAGCCAAGTGGTATGGTATAACATGTACTGTCTTAATCTCCGAGTTGTCTAAATAAGTGCACAACACAACTTTTCAATTGGTGGATATCTCATTTCACAGTCAATGAATTTCTTACTGAGATAATAAATTGCCTTCTCATTTTTCCCTGACTCGTCATGCTGACCAAGCACACATCCCATAGAATTACTGAACACTGACAAGTACAGTATTAACGGTTTATCTTGGCTAGGTGGAGATAATACCGGAGCATTTAACAAATACTGCTTGACCTTTCCAAAAGCATTCTGGCACTCCTCATCCCAAGTACCTTGATTGTGCTTTCTAAGGAGGCGAAAGATAGGATCACATTTCTTAGTTAGTTGTGAAATGAACCGAGCGATGTAATTCAACCTTCCTAGGAATCCTCGAACTTCTTTTTGAGTTTGTGGTGGAGGCAATTCTCATATTGCTATGACTTTGTCTAAATCAACTTCTATTCCCTTTTCACTGACTACGAAACCCAATAGCTTTCCCGATCTAGCTCTGCAAGTGCACTTTGCCGGATTGAGCTTCAACTGAAACTTCCTCAACCTCAAGAATAGCCTTCTCAAAACTTCAATATGCTCTTTCTCTATTCGGGACTTAGCAATCATGTCAGCAACATATACTTCAATGTCCCTATGCATCATGTCGTGAAACAAGTTAACCATGGCCCGCTGGTAGGTTGCCCCTGCGTTCTTCAGTCCAAACGGTATTACTTTGTAGCAAAAAGTGCCCCATAAGGTTATGAAGGTGGTTTTATCCATGTCCTCTGGATGTATCTTTATTTGATTGTACCCTGAGAAACTATCCATAAAGGAAAACAATGAATGTCCCGCCGGGTTGTCTACCAAAGTGTCGATGTGCGGCAAAGGAAAGTTGTCTTTTGGGCTAGCTTTATTCAGATCTCTGTAATCAACACACATTCGTACCTTCCCGTCCTTCTTAGGGACCGGCATAATATTAACTACCCATTCGGAGTACTTGACCTCTTGTAAGAATCCTGCATCAAACTGCTTCTTAACCTCATCTTTTATTTTTAGAACAATGTCTGGCCGCATTCTCCGCAACTTTTGTTAGACTGGTTTGCAATCCTGTCTTATAGGAAGAATATGTACTACAGTGTCAGTACTCAATCCGGGCATATCTTGATATGACCATGCGAAGATATCCTTGAACTCTCGAAGCAACTCAACCAGACCATGCCTTCTGTCCTCGATAATCAGTGTTCCAATTTTCAACTCCTTCCCTTCCTCTAGGGCTACATTTTCTATTGCCTTTTTCTCATGCGGCATAATTCATTTTTCCTCCTGTTTTACCATTCTTAACAGATCAGGAGACACATCACAATCTTGGACATCTTCAAAATCCTGAGATTCCTCTAAACACATGTCTTGCTAGCAAGAGAAATCAGGAGTTGTAGTATCAGTGCTCATATCATTTATATCTAGGGACCTATGGGAGTATGAAAGAATATAAAAAGAATGAATGAATCTAAGAATGATTGTTTATGTGCTATGAAAAAGTTAAACGAAATATTAATTGATAAAAAGAAACCATATTCGTCCAAATTGATAATAAAGTTATGTTTTATTAAAATAATAATAGATGATCATAAGCCTTTTTCACAAATGTAATCTTACTATTCTTAGGCCCTAGAGTAACAGGCATGTTTCGAGAATTACTCTGAAAAATTTCTAAAGACTACAGGAAGGCCCTCCGCAGTCCAATTGTTCAGAGAGCTCCCCGGTTCGTAAGGGCGAATGCCCTCGAGGCTTCCTTGCTCCAATCCCTCATTGTGTACAGCATTAATCTGATGACTTTCTTCTACCAGTAACCCTCCTGACTTAAAGGATTTGGATATAGGTGGGAATGTCATCGATTCCCACTCCACTTCTCCTCCGTTGAAACACGCCTTTCTTCTCGCTTGGCGCTTCTCAATCTCTTGCCTCCGGTGCTTATGGTCTCGCTTGAAGCCCAAACCAAAGCGATCTTTCTTCTCAATCAGTTTTGGGATTTGAACCCCTCCTTACAACTGTCTTTCTAGTCCTTTTCGTGGCAATGCTCCCTTCCTCATCATCATTTGTAGGGCCATCCTTGTGGCTCTAGACATTTTGGGTACCGGCACCTCACTTCCTTCCAAAATGAAGGTTGCATTGATGATTTCTAAAGAGCGGAAAGAACACTCAATAGCCTCTTCATTCGCCTCGACATAAGGGGCCTTGCTAGTGACTGCTGCTATAATGTCCTCCTCGGCATTGATGGTTATTAACCGTCTATCTGTCACTAACTTCAATTTTTGGTGCAATCAGGAGGGCACCGCTCCTACCGAGTGTATCCATGGTCTCCCCAATAAAAAATTATAGGAGGGCTTGATATCCATCACCACGAAATCAACTTTATATGTATTTGGCCCAATTTCCAAAGGGATGTCAATTTGTCCCATCACTTTCCTTTCGGTTCCATCGAAGGCTCTTACCACATTGTGACATGTTTTCATATGCGAACTGTCAATGGGTAATCTGTTCAATATGGATAATGGAAGGACGTTCAAAGCCGACCCGTTATCAATGAGTACACTTAGAAGCGTGTATCCCTTGCACCGAGTAGTGATGTACAAGGCCCTGGTTGACCCTATGCCCCCAAATGGAATTTCATCATCATTGAAGTAGATGAAATTGTCAGCACTGATGTTATTCACCAACCGGTCCAACTTGTTAACGGATATGTCGTGGGTGACATATGTTTCGTTAAGTACCTTCAACAATGCTTCCCGATGCACCTCAGAACTCAGAAGTAGGGATAATACTGATATACGCGTTGGCTACCTACGCAACTGCTCAACCACACTATACTCGCTATGCCTAAGGAATTTTAGAAACTCCTTAGCCTCCTCCTCCTCTACCAGCTCCTTAACAGGCACTTCAACCTCTTTCTTCTTCTCAACGCCAACATCCTTTATTTTCGTGGGCTCCACTCTGATGCCCCCTCATCATAACGCTTCCCACTTCGTGTATGGGAACCTTCATTTTGCACACCCCTAGATGCACTGGCTATACTCTCCCCCTCAGGTACTGTTACACTGCAGTCATAGCTCCATGGCACCCTCTTGTCATCCTTGTAAGGGAAATGAGTGGGTTTATGGATGACGACCTTGGGCCCGGTTTGCACCCCCACTTCATTATTCCCCGGCAAGGAAATAGTAATTCTCGGTCGGCTGGTTCCTTTTCGTTCATTTCCCAGCACACATATTTGTCTTTTGCAAGAACTACCCTAAAAAATCTGTAGCTTTTTATTAACCATAAAGCCTTGCACCATGGCCTTGAACTCTTCACAATTTTGGATCATATGACCCACCTCTCCATGAAATTCACATTAGTTCCCCATTCTTTCTCTACTTTTTCCAGAGGTCAACATACCTCTCTTCACCATCTCCTCCTATATTACTTTCATGGGTGTCTTCACCTTAGCAACATCTTCCTTGATTCTTCCTTCCCTAGTTTCATCAATGGCATTCACTCCTTGATTGCCATGATCTGGTAACGGATTTTTAGCATTAGGGGTACTGTCGAATTTCACAACCCCGATCTTGATAAGCCTCTCCACAGCCTTCTTGAATCCGGTGCAGTTTTCAATCGAATACCCCCGTATTCCCTCATGATATTCACATTTAGCATTTGCATCATACCATTTGGGGTACCGTGGCTGTAGCGGTTTCAAATTAAATGGATCAATAGCATGTGCATCATATAAGCTTTGATAAAGCTCACGATACGTCATAGGGATAGGTGTGGATTGCATCCTTTCCGAATTCTGTCTTGTGCCCGATTCCTGTCTTTGAATACTTTATTGCTCGACCGCGGCTGCTTTGGGTTGACCAACTGTGATTGCCCTCGAGTTGAAACTATTCATGTTATTTACCTCGTTTTCCTTTCTCCTTGGGGCCGATCTTTTAGCCGTTTTCCCCTCAATTTTACCACCCCTTATGGCATTCTCAATCATCTCTCCTGCCATAACTATATCCGCGAAAATTTTCGCGGTGCTTCCAATCATGTGAGTGATGAACGGCGCCTTCAAAGTGTTGATAAACAACATGGTGGTCTCCTTTTCTAACAGTGGTGGTTGTACTTGCATTGCCACTTCCCTCCATCGTTATGGTATTGCCTAAAACTTTCATTAGGCTTTTTCTCCATGTTTTGAAGCGTGATCCTATCCAGCGTCATATCAGTCACATGGTTGTACTGTTGCATGAAGGCTTGTGCAAGATCTCTCCATGAATCGATTCTTGCACGGCTCAACTGATTGTACCACCTAGCCGCTGCTCCTACTAAGCTGTCTTGAAAACAATGGATCAATAGTTGATCATTGTTCACATACCCAGTTATTCTCCTACAAAACATTGTTATGTGTGCCTCTGGGCAAGTAGTCCCATTGTACTTTTCAAACTCCGGCATCTTAAATTTGTGAGGAAGCACCAAGTCTGGGACCAAACTTAAGTCTTTGGCATCAATATAATGATTGCCAGGGCCTTCCAAAACCCTAAATTTCTCCTCCAACCACTTGCAACGATCCTCCAACTGTTTTGAGGATTCGGTTGCCATTCTTTCCCTCTCCATCATATCCAGATCAGGAGTGTTAGGGTTGATCGAACTATCGCCCAAATTATTTCCCGACCCAGATGGGAAATTCACGGGGATTCCAACATCAACTGGCCCATGTTGAGGCCTTACAGTGACAGATGGCCTTCTAAAGGTGCCTCGGTTTGCAGTGGCACATGAGGCGGAGTAAAACTCGGAGGATGATCCTCACGTTCCTCACCAGTGATAGCCACGGGGGCTTTCCCTTTATCAGTGGCCCTTAGCAGCTGAGCCATTTCAGCCATCATATTCCACTGAGCCTCTAGCATTTGCTCCCTCATGTCATTCTGCATTTTGGCCAACTGCTCTTGCAATTGGTCTTGTATATCCTTTTGCAATTGTTCAAACCTTTGATCCATACTCTTAGTTTTAGTGCGACTCCCGTAAGGATGTGTGATTTCCAGATTTTCTTTTCTACCCTTGGAAGTAAACTTTAACTAATTAGGGTCTTTCTATAACTTTGAATGCATATGATGTGATGTAATGCAAATGCATGAATGCAAAAAGGCATCAATCTCGATTCAATCTCATTTAGAAAACTTTATTTAGAAAAATAATATCTTTACATATAAATGGATTACATATACGCCTTTGCCCTAATGCCCAAAGTTCTAACTTTATCTAATAAAAGGGCTAACTCTCGACCTTTATCAGACGCTGACTCATACATCATACTCAACGCATCAGCTCGTACTGCTAAGTCTCGAACATATTCAGCAATCTCTCAGATCTGGGCTATAGCCTCCCCAATAATGTAATCCCTATCTCTGACTTGACCTTTAACTTGATGGAGTTCTCCTTTTATACAATCTTCTTGCGCCTCGAGCTGCTCAATCCGAAGTTCACCATCATGCAATGCCACTTCCAAATCTTCAACCTTACTTTTTAGCTCCTTTAACTCGACCGTAGGATCATGGTTTCGGTGCCAACGAAGGGATCTTCCAAGATCAGTTACCTTAGTCTTCAACCCTTTATTCTCTTTCTCTAATGCCAAATTCTGTGACCGCAGCTCTTGGAACTTCCTCTCCTAATACTCGGCTCTAGCTCTTTCCTCTTGAACTTCTTTCTGCCACCCCACTCGCTTTAAAGATAGTTGTGCCTTCTTATACTCCTCTTTTAAATCATCTCAGTCTTCCTCAATCTTCCTCTTTTCCCTCCTAACTTTTTCAACCTCCTTCTTTTGCAAGTCAACATCTAGACTCAGGTACATCTTCTCCTCCTCAAGCTTTTCTATCTTCTTTTTGAGTTCCAAATTCTTTCTCTTAAATTCTTGCTTCATGATATCAAGCTCCGAGGGTATCACTTGTAGATATTCCTCCATTGGTCGAACTTCCTCCATTTTTGTCATAAGGACATTATCATTAATCCTTCTACTCCTCCATTCGACATATTTTGGTGTTGTAGTAGGATTAATGGCCACTCCCTTCAACCAGCAAGTCTTGTTCCAAGCACTAGAAACCTCGCTAACCTTCCTCTTGTAATTGGCTCCTCTGTATACAAACTCACTTTGAGCCAACCCATGAGTCGCTGGTACGAACTGTCTCAATCCATGCTGCCTCAGCATGAGCAAAGGGGCATAACCAATGGCACGCCAAATTCCCAACAGGGGAACCCAATCAAAGCTGCCGCATCGATAAAGTATCTCACCAGGAACCATCCATGGAGCTCTCCACTCAACATCCTCCGACTGAAGATTCCGAAGTAATGCTATCCAATTCTCTTCCGGCACATCCACTTTTCTAGATGAGGCTACTATATCTTTCACAGGGGAGTAATTCTCAAAGAAAACTCGACAAGTAATCCCATCAATCAATCAGAAGTGACTATAGAACCAAGCCAAAAGTAACTGAGCACACCCTATAAACCTACCTGCACCAGCCCTCCTACATGCACCTAAGGACCTGAATGTCTCCGCCAAAATCGCAGGGACGGAAGTGACCTTTTTATTGAGTCGATGAAAAATATCCGTGGTTGCCTCGTCCACATATCCCAAAGCCCTAGGGAAAACCATCAGTCCATACAAACTTAAGGCAAAAATGTCTACCTTCTTCGTCTCATCGGGGTGTGTCAAAATCAGATCTTTCAAAGCGTACCACGAAATGCACTTACACTCACCCTTATCTTTAATTCTGGCCGTGATCCACTGCTCACTCATCCCCGTAATGGTCATTAATTTCTTCCAAAAGGTAGGGACACAAGCAACTCGAGAATAGATCCTATCACTCTGAAACCTGGGACAACGAAGTAAGGCAGTGTACTCCTCCACGGTAGGTACCAAGTCTACTTCCCCAAAAGTGAAGCAACTGTACGCCAGGTTCCAAAACTGAGCAAGGGCTCAGAAGAAGTGCTCATCTACCTGAATATCGAGCAAGTAAGGTAATCTCCGTAATTATCATAGAATAAGTGCTTGGTCTCATTTCCCCACTGATCCCAAATTTCCTTAAGCTCTTGGAGATTATTCTGTGTGACACTAATACGAGTATAATTTGACAGCTCCGACACATATCCCATAGTTATACTGTCTCCCTTTTCTAGCTGAGTTTGCTTTGACCATCTATGAACAGCGGCGTTACCCTCCACTCTATCAAGAAGTCCGTTCTCCATAATAAAACTTCCTAACTTAGAAACTGATCGTGAATCGATACCTTTGTAAATGCAAAATGACATGCAAATAAAAGAAAAGAAATAGTTAGTATCATATGATATCAATAAATCTCAATGATAATTTATAAGGGTAATATCTAAAGTATAGCTCTGACTAAGTTGGGCTCTTACGGTTTTTCTATATGAGGTTGGTTCTAAAGTTTGAGGTACCCGAACCAGCAGATTCCTCGATTCTCACCCATTATAGGCTCATTTGAAACGAGTTCAGTTCAGGGGAATACATTTCCCTATGGCTACACGGAGATGAAAATCTCACGAAACCATAGGTATGGATGTATCCCGAAAGTAATCCACTATCCTACACGGAGGCGAAAACCTCACGAAAGCATAGTTTCTCACTCCCACTTAAGGGTGCGACCACAACGGTCAAGGAAATGCAATGCACATCATAATTTAGCGACACATGCAATAATACAAACACATGTAATGCAAAAGGATTGAATTTCAAAATTTTCTAAATTTCTGACATTAGGCCAAAAGGGTAATCATACGGCTTGGCACTCTTGATCTCCTCAGTGGAGTCGCCAAGCTGTCGAGACCATTTTTTTAAATCGAGTTTGAAATAAAACAGGGATCGACTTTGAAAAATGAAAACAAGAGTCGCCACCAATCTTTTTAGGTGTGATTGGATCACCTTTTAAAACATTTTGTTTAAAAATCATTAGTTTCGGTCTACGAAATCAGAAAACGGGTTCGGAAGACGGTTACATACGAGGAAGGATTAGCACCCTCGTAATGCCCAAAAATTGGTACCTAATTGATTATCAAAATGTCTTTAATGTCAAAAATTAAAAAAAAAATTAGGATGCAATCCTTTTTTAAATATTTTTGACTTTGAAAATTAATGTTCACTTGTATCAAATGAATCAAAATATTACATCCAATAAGTTAGGACACAATATTTTTAAGACATTTGACACTAAGTTAGTCCTTTTGGAAATCCCTATCTCGAAACAACGAAACGTCATATCCAGTAAGTTAGGACACAACGCTTTAAAATTCCAAGACAGTTGCTTGCATTTTGAAAACCTTAAAAACTTAGAAGGGTGCTTGATTATTTGAACTCAACGAGGAAAGTTGCAACCCAGTAAGTTAGGGCACTACTTTTCTCGAAACTTCCAAACACCAAGCATTGCCTTTATTTTTTGAAAACTTTAGAGTCTTGTTTTTAAAATCGATGCATCAAGGAGCAGATACGAGATAACATGTTATAATAATAGGTAAATAAAAGCACAATAGCATAAATATCATACATTAACTAACATATATATATAAGAAATAAAACATGGCAAATTTTAAATAAGTAAAATATACATAAAAAACAATATATATATTTAAGAAGAATAGGTAAAAACACATAAACATGTAATTCAACATATATTTAAACATAAAAATGATGCATGATATACAATTTGACACATATATATAAAAAAATGATAATATGCCAAACACTCAACATTTAATTACGAGACCAACATTTAATATATTGACATAATATACAAAAAAGGGGTTGTGTATATATATTAAAATATAAATAAAGTGAGTAATTTTTTAAAAAATGTGTGAATTAAAATCAAATTTGGCAATGTAATGCTAATATAGTATACATAATAACTTTAGTTTTAGGAAAATAATAAAATATAAATACTATGATATTGTACTATGTAAAATATAAGATAATAAACATATTTAATAATACATGAAAACATAGTAATTAATAATGAATTTTGAAATAGTATAATAATATATAAAATACAAATTTTATAGTTTTGGATAAAAATATACATAGGTTTTAAAAAATATAAAGAAAATAATTAATAAAATATTTAATATCAATTTAATATGAAAATAATAATGTGAATAATAATATACATGAAAAAAAAATATAATAGATGATAATAATATGAAATAATATGTTGTTAAAATGTAAAATAATATAATAATATATAAATATATAAATATTATGTGATAAAAACATAATATAATAAATAATAAGTAATGATATGTGTTAAAATATATATTAATATGATAATAGAAAAATATGAAGTAATATAATATAATAAAATATAAGTAAATAATTATAAAAAATATATAATACGTATATTCATATTAAAATAAAATAATATATGTATAAAGTTTAAAATAAATAGGTTATAAATAAGTTAAAAGGGATAAACGAGACTAAAATTGAACATAAATAAAAGTCAGTGGCTAATTTAATAAAAAAATAACTGAGATCGGACCTAATTGAAACGGCCACTAAAACCCTAGGGATTCATCGGGAAATTTTCCTTTCTCCCTAAACGGCATCGTTTCGTTATAGGCCTTAGAGTAGTTTCCGTTGGGACTAAATTGAAACAGGGATAAAATTTTGGGCCAGATTTAAAGGTAAAATAATCCTAATTTAAAAAAGAAAAATGCGGAAGAAATAAAGGGATAAATATCCCAATATTTAAAAACACGCGGATCCTTCGGGTCAGATCGGGTCGGATTTTGGGCCTTATATAAACCCTTTTAACCCACGAAAATTCATTTTAAACTATCTCTTTATAAAAAACCCCAATAAAGCTCTGAAGAGTCCTCTGAGCTCCGGCCAAGGGCCGTCACAGTTCTGGTCATCAGGCCTTCACTCGCGCCTTACGCGTCACCGTATACGGTGGCCGGAGGTCTAAAAATTCCTCTTTTCACCGGTAAAATCTTCCCCTTTTCTTTTTGTGTTGTTATTTTGTAAAAAAAAAACTTAAAAGAAACAAGAAAACGGTAAGTTTATTTTGATTTAGAAACTGTTATTTAGAAGCGAAATATAAACTGCTTCCTTGTTGTTTTTCGTTATTGTATATGCTTGAAAATGATATAGGAGAGCAACAAAAAAAAATCACCTTTGATCTTAAAAACGCTGCTGAGATTTTTCTTGTTAATTCTCTTTCGATATTTTTATTTCTCTCAATATCTCTCTGTGTTTTTTTTAAAAAGGATCCCTCTTACAGGTTACAAAAGATGGCTTTATAGCCAGTGTTTCATTACATAAGCTGGGAAAGAAATCTTCGATTTCTTTTCATTTCTTGTCTACTGTATCCACCGTATCTTTGACCGTGATCTGCTGAAATTCCTTTGTTTTAGTTTCCTTTTTCTTGCTCTGCTTTTTCGTATCTGCTGTGTTTCCTTTTCCATTTTGCAAGTACCCCGAAGATCTCGGTGATGGTCGTGCTGTTCGTGACGCGATTCAGGGCCAAACGGAGGGACGATCGGTGACCGGGGCACTGGTGGGCATTGAAGGCCCTCGGGACAATGCATTAATGGCGGCCTCGATTTCGGGGACTGAACAGACGCTCCCCGAATCCTCTAGAACCTATGCGGCGCCACAGTGTTTAGGAAACCCTGGGGTTTCCTGCTTCCCTTAAGTCCTTTGGGCCTTTTGGGCTGTTTTAAATTTGGGCTAGCCTGGTAGATGGGTTAAAACTGCCGTGTAATGTTTAGTTGGGTTAGCTGTAATTGGGTCACGGGTGTAAGTGGGTTGCTGGGTTTTAAGTATTTGGGTGTAACCGGGTACACGGGTAGTGCTTCTGTATTGAACCAAAAACACTTGGGCTTTGTAATTGGACTTTGAAATGGACATTTTAAATAAATAAATACTTATTTATTTAATTCTTTTATTCTGTTTTCAGCCCGGTCAAATTTGGGCTACTACAATTAGAGTCATGAGTTAGTTTAGAGATAATTTTTTTTT
Organism: Gossypium hirsutum; assembly: GCF_007990345.1. Classification (NCBI taxonomy): domain Eukaryota; kingdom Viridiplantae; phylum Streptophyta; class Magnoliopsida; order Malvales; family Malvaceae; genus Gossypium; species Gossypium hirsutum. The sequence goes on from NC_053431.1 coordinate 61,155,457, forward strand.
AAGTTTTGAACTTAATCAAATAAGACTTCGAGTCGAGTAGTGTGATACCCCTCACCTATCTAGATGTCTAGTACGAATGGGAAATGTCACTAGAGCACAAACAAGATGATGGTACTGGAGATAATTAATATTTTAAAATTTGAAACAATTCAATAAATTCATGTAGTTGAGGTAAAATCGATTTGAAGATTTTAAATCATCTTGAAATATTTTAGAAACAATTTATTAGTGATCGGAGGTGTTTGAGACCAGAAAGAGTTTCGACGGGCTCGAAACTTGTGAACTAGTTAGTCACATTGTCTAAAAAGCTATGTATCAATACATATCCCCATGTTTTGATACCTTGGGATACATATTGGTACCTAGAAGCTAGGTACGGATACTTAGCCCCATGGTACTATAGCTTTTCAACTATTATCTCCAAGGGGTCTAATACCCTCAGTATAGGTTTCGAAACCTAGACTCGTGGCACCAAAATTTGGCCACTAACGTACAAAGTTCCAATACTATCACCCAATGTTTCGAAACTTGGGTATAGGGACCAAAAATTTCAAATTAAAAATGCCTCCAATACACATCATAGCATCCTTAACAAGCAATCATATAAACTGCACAAAGAGAGCCATCAAACATACAAATCTTAGCTCAAACATACCATAAATCATTGAAACAGATGTTTTGAACACTTAGATATGTTTACACCACATCCAAAATAAGTCTAATAACCATTCATTTACTAGTTCATTTCAAAAGGTGGTAATGCATGTAACATCCCTTATTCGGTTCGACAACTGACATCGATAACTGATGCACAACAACACTTTCTTTACTCTTACAAAATTTCTTTTTATAAAAAAGGACAAGTGGTCAAAAAATATCCTTTAAAATCATTTCATATAATTCATTTTTAAAGCTTTAAATATATTTTGGAATCATTTCATATCATTCAAATCATTTTATAGTGGTTGGGCATGTCCAATACATAAAATAAATTCTTAATCACTTTAATTGTTTTAAATGCAAACTTTTCATATTGACTTGAGTAAGAAATAATTAAATCCTAAGTCAACATCAACAATCAATTTTCACATCCTATTCTAACAATATTTGAGGTTTTGAAAGTCATTTCAGACCATTCCAAAGTCCCATTACGAAATGAGAACATTCAGACATCATTTAGAGTCCTTTTGATAAATGATTAAGCGGAAGAAGCGCATCAAGATCGAATTCAAATTGTTCGACTTGAAAAAGAAATATTTGAATATAACTTGAAAGAAGAAATAAACAAATTTAGAAATTAAAGAAAACAAAAACACTAAAAGAAAAGAAAAGAACTAAGAATAAATATTCAAAATAATAAATAAATAAACAAAATCTAAAAGTGGAAGATGGGTCAAATAAAGTGATAAATATGATGGATAGAAGGATAAGTATCCAATTGAATCCTTTGAGATATAAATCCCAAAAAAGCTCAATTAATAATGACTCTAATCAACCCTATAAGAAATAATATTTGGTAAATTGAAAGATGAAGAATGAATATCCATGACTTCTTGAAGAAAATCAAGAAGAAAACTGCTTCTAAAAATCAAAAGAAAAAAACCTTGCACAAAGAAACTAACTCCCAGAGTTGAAACTTTAGTAATGAAAACAATCATGTCTTTAATTAACAATGAAGAAGCCCTTATATAGGCTAGCTAAGTACATCCAAATAAAAGTTTTAAGTATACTAAAACTCTAATGAATCTAAATAAGAAGTAGTTTTAATCTAAACTTTCTTATTTGACTAAGAAACATAAAACTCTTAAACAACTTAAAATACTTAAACAATATCTAAAATTTGAAATAAAAAAATAATAAAAAAAATAAAACCTAATAAATACAATATTGAACTCATATATAATAAAAATTAAGCCTGAAAATCGAACTCAATATGATTTAAACTCGAATTAAAAGCTCAGAATTCATAATTTTCGTAATAATCTGTCCAAAAATTTTGCTTGCGTAGTCTTCACTAAAACAGTCATGACTTGAGCTCCCAAACTCAAAATCGAGTAATTCAAAGTGTGTTTCGAAGATAAGAGATAGATATTAGAACTATTTGAAGACATGTAAACCTCGAAATTCCTGTACCCCATCCAAAAAGTCATCACAAATAGGCTGATTTCTCAAACTTAAAAATTGACAACTTCGATGAATGAAATTTAATAAATTTCACCCCATCCGTGCATATGTCATTCCTCATTTCCTTGAAAAAATTCATCCTCATATATTATCTTTGATCGTATCTTAGTTTGATTTGCTTGGCCTTTAACCTTATTGTTGGGGCTTGAGGTACTGTAAGCCAATCACAACCATGGGTCTAAAATTGGTCCTTGAGACTTGTATTACTCCCCCTTCCTCAAGAAGATTCATCTTCGATTCTTTAACTATATAAAAAGAAAAGGGACTAGAATTAATAACAATAAAATGAGAAAAAAAACTTACCTAAGCTTTCTTGTGTGCCAAAACTGTCTCCAAGATCAAAGACTTTATTTCGATCCTTCAAATCAGCTTCGATCATGTACGTCTCTTTTAAAAACAAGGTATTAACACTAATAAAAGAAATGTTAGGTATATATGAGTGCTCAAGTAAAAAATATATATGAGTGCTCAAGTAAAAAACATCCTCTAACTTTCTTTGAATGTGCGTGGTTATCCATAAGAATTTGCAAACATGACTCAAGAATTTCATATAACAATCAATGTAACATCACGTATTCAATGAAATCAGAATAGTGGATTCGGGACCACAAATCTGATGAGTAAATTATTATTTTAATGTTTATGGGATGTTAGTAAGGTCATATTAAAATTTCGTTAAAAAATTTTGATGTTTGCATAATTAATTAAGTGAAAATAACTAAATCGTAAAAAGTGTAAAAGTGAAGTTCTTTTAGTTAAAAGGGGGGCTAAAAAGTAATGGAAATGGAACTAAGTGATCTTAAATGATAATAGACTATTTTTGTGGTTAGTGAATGTTCATGATGTGGTGTTACTGAAATTTTAATAAGTTATAAAGGTTAAATTTTTAATTAGATAAAATAAGTTAATGTTAATAATTTAAGATGAATTAAAACATCAACTTCATCATTTTTAACTCTAAAAACCATCCACCATTGTTAGGAAAGGGGGAGAGTTTCAATCAAGCAAAATTTCCTTGCATGTAAGTAATTTTGAGCTCGTTTTTAATGATTTCTATGTTTTTGAAGTCGTTTAGCTTAATCTAGCTAGCCCGAAGATCAATTTGTAAAACCGTTAAAGATTCAAGGTTATGCCATGAATGCTTTTATATGATTCTTGATGTTTTGTGATAGATTATGAGTCCTTTTTAATAAATAAACAATTTTTGTAAAGAGATTTTTTTTATGAAAATTACATTTAGGGACTTATTTGTAAAAATAGTGAAATTTCATGTTAAATTTATGAAATGATGGTTTGTATGGGTTGATATAGGTCCCTAATGAAATCGGTTAGCTTGAATAGAGAATGAAAATGCTTAGATTTCAATTTATGAGCTTAAGGACTAAATTATGAAAGGTTAAAATGTTGTGGGCAAAATAATAATTTTGCATAATTATGAAATGTGACTAAATTGAATGCTAGAGGTATTAAATGGATTGAATTTGTCTATTTAGATCAAGATAGACCATGTACAGATTTAGATTGGAAAAAGTTAAAGCCTCAGATTAGTACGACTTTGTTTCTACACCCTAGTTGTTGAGGTAAGTTAGTATGTACGGATTTCTATATTCATGTAATTGAATTGTATGTTATTATGTACTTGTAATGCTATTGAACAATATATATATCCAAAGCAATGCTATGATGGTTATTGAGTCCCGGTTGAACCTTAGGAATTCGTAGGATACAAATGACATGTCATTAGGGATTTTCATGTTTTGGGTGCTGGTCTTGAATGTCCTACCGATGGCTGAGGTCCTGCATTTTTTTCGGATAATCCATAGCTCGTGTGAGCAAGCCCATTTCATAGGTCGTGTGTAACACCCCAAACCCGGCCTAGACGTTATGGTCGTATCTACGATGTCACATTGAAGTGAGTTTTGAAAAACGTAGTCCTATTAGTGAAGTCCGTTTGTTTTAAAACCTCGATTATGACCCTTGTAAAAAAAACTATCTTAATTTATTTATTTGTTAAATAAAAGATTCGTTAAGCAAAACCTGATTCATATAAAATCATTATTACGTTTTAAAACATTGTTCGATGCAGAAGCTTTTGAAATAAGTTACGTGGCATAGCAGTGAAAACCATTTACCTTTTTAAAACTCGAGTCTTATAGCTAGTAGGCATAAGTTAATATAAATAAATCCCCAAATAAAATGAAACTTTAGAACGACCTTATTACATAAAATTTACCCAAAAAAAACTACTTTTACTAAATTCAAGCAAAAACATGATCAGTGGTGTGGCCATCTCCGAGTCCCTCACCGCACCAACCCGTCTAAGGATTACCTGCATAGATAGGCGAAAAAGGTGATTTTTTGAAAACTCAGTGTGTAATCCATATTTATCAAATAGTCAAACATACTATGTTGAACAGTCTGGGCCTAAGCCCATATTAGTCGCAATATCATGTGGGCCTTAACCCAATACAGTATCAGTATCAGTGTGGGCCTTAGCCCAACTCAGTAACAGTATTAGAAATGAATACAGAGATCCCACCCATCCATCCTCTAGACTCCACTCTGTCCATCCCTACACTCCATGTGGGGATAAAATCGACCTATCCATCCCTACACTCTAGAATATAGTACCAGTTGCGGCACTAACAGTATTTACAGCAGAGCTGCCAGTAATAGGCTTATAGCCTTTCAGTACACTTCCTCCAACATCATATGTCCCACCCCATGCAATGCAACATAATATAAATGTACATAAATAAGATGGCATGCTCAAACATTCATAGATCACATAGGGGTATAACAGTCATAACATAAATTAGGGTCTAGGTATACTTACCACCAGAACAATAGGTCCACAGTCGTCTCATGCAACCCGTACAACCTTTATAATCAAACAGTGAAAATGGGCCTAAGCCTTTAATACGGCCCATGTGGGCCTACACGCTTGTGTGGCCCAATAAGCCCAAACAGTGGCCTTGGCTGTGTAAACAACACAGCCGGCCCAAATAATCTCCACACATCCTTGTGATTTTCCCATGCAGGGCCTAAAAGTCGTGGGGCACACACAGCCCATTTTGGCCCAACGTGGCCCAAAATGACCTATGTCCACGAGATTGCTCGTGGTGGTCTCCGCAATCACATGCTCGGAATTATGAGTATAGATGACCACACGAGCGAGTGCACACTCATGTGGCATCGATGGTAACAGTTTTTCAACTTTTGCCATTTAACGAATGAAATAGCGTGATTACACACCTACTCGATTTCTAGATATGTAACCCCTCCTAGAATGAACTGCACCTAAACAATTGGCGATATAATAACTCATGTCAGATCCCCCTTGTACCTAAACCAAACCATTCCATTCACAAAAAGAGTTGATTATCATACCACTCCGAAAAGACGTAGTTTAATACTCTAGAGATAAGTCCCTTCCATTACGCTTAGTAAATGCTAACCACAATTGATGAGACCAAGAGTTAGAACTTAGGGAAAAATAAATACAACCCAATCGATTGAGGCAAAACTTCTACCATTACCAACTGACTTACCACACTGACTCACGTTAGGCTAAAAAACTAGTATCAAGAACAGAGAAATCGGTGGAAGAGAGAATTAATCTGGAACAGTAAATAAGGGGAATAGTGATTATAAAATAAAGTAGAAGAAAGAAATGGTGCCAATACAAGTAAAGCCGAGAAGGAACCAATAGGGCAGATACTTACCAGACAGTATTCGGTCAAAGGAGGAGTGTTTGAAAGAAGGGAAAAATGCAATATGCCGCCAAATGCAAGAGGTAAGAAACGAGGAGTTGAGAGAGGAAAGAAATATTGTGAGGAAAAAGGAAGAGAGAATCGGTTAAAGTAAGCTATCAACAAAGGGAAGTAATAGACTCAAAGAAGCTTAGAGAAGGGGAAAAAAATCATTCGGCCAAGAGAGTAAGGAGAAGGATTGGCTTAACAAAAGAATAACTAAAATGCACCACGATTATGAGAGGCAAAAACCCGAATGTTCAATGAGACAATCGGATACCAAAAAGACCCTAGGATCGCAAAGTGAAAGGAAGCCAACAGAAGTAGTAGTTATCGAAAAAAAGAAAAGAAAAGCCAAACCATACAATTTCGGCACCCAAACCAATATAACCGAATTTGCATAGTGTAGAATCCTACTTTCGGCCAACCTCTACCACTTCACCCACTCCTTGATCCACTCATCAATTTTCTCCCTAAATCTCTCCTATTCTCCCTCAATCGGCCAATTCAAACCCCTTTCAAACTCCTCTTAAAAATCAGCCACACACACCACACTCCTCCTCAAACACTCCAACCGCCTACCAGTTTTAGAGTTCTACTACCACTCATCCTCTTACATGGCACAGTAGCAAAATGAATATCCCTACATGCACCAAGACTTGAACATAGGTCTCCCAAGTAGAAGTATCACGCCACTATCCCCTGAGCTAGCAAGCCTTTTTGTAACACATCCCCACCACATTTATTTAAGAACTCTACTGGCAAGAGACATGGTTTATTCATGTAAAAACAATTTTTTTGCACAAGCTTTAGCTTGAACTCAGGATGTCCCCAATACTCTTTAGGACACATAACCATTGAAGCAGACACACTTTTATGCATCACAACACACACAAAAATAAATATACAAAAATTTTGGGGCGTTACATCATGTGAGCAACTATGTAAAGTAAATGTTACAATTATATGTTTAAGCATACTTTGTGTGAGCTTTCCTGAGTATCTGATGATATTCCAGTTGGTTCAACGGGCATGAAAAGGAATTGAAATGGTAAGTTAGAAATGGAATTATGCTTATGCTCATGAAAAAGATGTATGAATCAAATGATGTATTTTCTTATGAAAATGGTTTGTTATGTGGTTAATCCAAATGAGTTATGTATAAATATACTAACTTGTGTATTGATGATGAAGTTAGGCTTGCGCCAAGCTTGTGGTTTGGGTTACATTATGTTTTTATTTAATATTATGCAAAGAAATGGTAAGTTGTGCTTCATTTTCTACGAACTTCTAAGCATTATGTGCTTACGTAGTTCTTCCTTATGTTTTATAGATTATCGAAAGCTTGATAGGTTTGGAAGCTCGTTGAAGATCAATCACACTATCCAACATAAATATTGGTAGTTTTCAAATGTTTTGGCCAAGGTTATAATGGCATGTATTTGTAACACCCCAAACCCGGCCTAGACGTTATGGCCGAATTTGGCGATGTCACATTGAAGTGTTTTTCGCAAAATAATTTTATTAAAAAAACCTATTCCATATTAAACCTCTTTGTGATCTTAACAAAAACTTATGATGTCTTGTACATTGTTAAATTCAGGTTGTTTAGCAAAATGTTAACTATGTGGATTTATTATTGTTTTTTAAAACATTTTACCTTGCAGAAGCTTTGAAATCAAATTGCGTTTACGTGGTGTTTTGAAAAAAATTTATCTTTTGAAAACTTGCGTCCTATTGTTAGCTAATGTAATTTAAAATTAAAAACACAAATTAGAGAATAAAAACTTAAAAAGGCCTTATTACATAAAAATACCCAAATTAAAAATATGTATAAATTTAAAGTCTAATAAGGTAGTCTATGCGGATGTGTGGTCACCCTTGAATCCCTCGCAGCATCGACCTGCCTAAGAGTGGGGATTACCTGTGTAGATAAATAGAAAGGTGAGTTTACGAAAACTCAGTGTGTAATCCCTTAACATCTAAATAGTCATTCACGCAATCGACAATTACAGTTTGGGCCGAAGCCCGTATCAGAAACAGTCCAATCTCAGTTAGGGCCTTAGCCCATTACAGCATCAGAATTAGTGTGGGCCATAGCCCAATTCAAGAGCGGTCACAGTAAAGATATGAAATCAGAAATCCTACCCCACCAGCCTCTACACACCACTCCGTCCAACCCTACACACCATGTGGGGATAAAATCAACCCACCCATCCCTACACACCAAAATAAATAGTACCGATGGCGGCACTAAACAGAAATTGTAGCAAAGTTGCCAGAACAGTACACTTCCCCCAATTATAATAACCCATCCCAGTGCAAAAATCATAATAACATGCATGTATGCAAAATATATAAAAAAAATATGGCATGCTCAATATAGTCATACATATCATAGGGGCATATTAGTCTTTTTACCTCATAGGGGCAAAATGGTCATTTCATCATATTGGGGTCTAGATATACTTACTGACCCAATAGTAGGTCCGCAGTTGTCTCGGGAGACCCGTGCGACCCTAATAGTCAAATAGTGAAAATGGGCCCAAGGCCCGTAAGGCGGCCCATGTGGGCTCACACACCCGCGTGGCCCACGAAACCCAAAAATGGCCTTAGCTGTATGGACTACACAGCCTGGCCCAAAAATCACCACATGTCTATGTGATTTACCCGTGTGGGGCCTACGAGTCCGTGGGGCCCACACGGCCCATTTTGGCCCAACATGGCCCAAAGCGGCCTAAGCCCATGAAACTGCTCGTGGTGGCCTCTACAGTCAAACGCCTACGATTTCACATTTGGACCACCCCAAAAGCAAGCACATGCTCGTGTAGGGTCAACGATCACCTATTCCGATTTTTGTCGATTTACCTGTATAGCAGTGTAATTACACACTTGATTGCGAAACTGTGTTACTAGACCACGACCACTCCAACCTATATCCACAAAAACTTTGATTAGTAACCTAACAATCGAGTTGAAGCGAACCTTGATCAAAGTCGTTATCCATAATATTACCTATCACACGTCTGAATCAGTCAGTTTAGGTTTGCCCACTTACTTCGCTGCAAGAGCCTAATCCTTATGCCTTAGGGATTATTTGCATTTCAATCGAGCCTTATCAACCATTAGTCAAAAGAACAGTTGAACTAGATGAACAATCACTTACCAAAACGCAAAGTCAAGATTAGAGGTAAGGGACAATCGGCCTTCACCCACACCAGAGTCGAATGTACACAATATGATGGAAGCAAACGGGACAATTGTACTCCTATCCTAAAACAGCAGTACAAGAAAAGTTAGGTGCAAGATAAATATGGCAAAGAGGGAGAAGGAGGAAGAATCATGCAACCAAGCTGAAACCCATACTTACCAAAACGCAAGATCAATCACTTATAACTACCCCAAAAAATGACAAGGAGCAAGGGAAAGAGATTGGCACAGTGAAGATAAAAAAAGTAGCACTGTTCAGTCAAGAAGGGGACAACTGAGAGAGAAGGATAGGAGAAGTAATCGATCAAGAAGAAGTCGATTGGGAGCAAGGGAAAGAAAGAATGAGTTGATCCACAAGCAAGGCTAATAAGGAATTTTCGGCCAATAAGAAGAAAACCAATTGAGAAGAGGGAGTGACGGAAAGAAATCAGTGGGCTAGAGGACTGGAGAGAAGAGTAGAATCGAACCAAACTAGAACCAAAAGGTACTTGAAACAAAAATCAAAACAATACACGGCTTTAGAAATAACGGTGAAAAGAACCAAAAAATCTGAAATGAATAGAGAGAAGCTACCATACTTAAGGTTGAATTCCCTTGGTCAAAGAACCTATTCAGCTACAACTCTCCCACTTTCAAATCCCACAAAATCCTCCTCAAATCACTCCCCCATTATCTCCTCAACAATCAAATTCAAACTCTACTAAACTAAGCAGAGTTTCAGTCAACCCCAACTTCCCACACGGTAAAAGTAACAAAATAAAACACCTTTGCACATTGTAGGATTCGAACCAAAGACCCTTACGCATCTCAACATGCCACTATCCCCTAGACTAGCAGACCTATTCTGACATGTTTTAACCACATTTATTTAAAAAGCCTACTGACTAGAGATAGGGTTTATTCAAATAAAAACAAAACTTAGTACAAGCCAAAACTTGAACTCAGGACTTCTCAGACACTTCCCAGAACACATAACCATTGAGGCAGGCATGCAGTTGTGTTGCAACATACAAAAATAATAATCTAAGATTTGGGGCATTATAGTATTGGTGAACCTGTAAGGTATTTAGTTGAATGTTTAATGGATGTTTTGATATGTATAACTTGTGTAAATTGTCTTGGTTGATACCATTTGATACCTTGTTGAATTATTTCATTTTGGGTACTTGTGATGCATGAGTGGTATGGCTCAAATGGTATGTTGTAGGGAAGTGTTAATGATCATGTTTGTGGCATGATTTGATAGAAGTTGAATTATAATTGTTGATGGAAATGTGACCAAATATGCAGGTTTAGGTAAGTTTTGATGTTTGTTTTAAGGTGCCCTGAATGACATATTGGTTAGTTGATTTTAGGACTCTTGAATTGGTCATTATATGTATGTTTTGTCAGGATTTTTATGTTTAGTTTATGTGCCCAAAAGGTTAATAGGTTGATGCATGATTTGGCGTTGGGAATGACTTGGTTTTGGGCAAATTTTTGTCCATACGGCCTAAGACACGAGTGTGTGACTCAGTTGTGTGTGACACACGACCTGGCAACATGGCCGCGTGTTCCCTGTAGTTTCTTTTACATGCAAGTCAGTCAGTTACATGACCTAGCACATGACCTAGAATATGGGTGTGTGAGGTAATTTCGAGAGTTACACAGCCGTGTGACCCTACTTAGAGAGTTACATGGGTGAGGACACGAGTTTGGACACGGCCGTGTGTCTCTAGTTTGAAGGTTACATGGCCTGAGACATGAGCGTGTGTCTCAACTATGTGAGGCATACAGCCCGACCACACGGCCGTGTGACCTTTGTTTTCCAAAATTTATAACTTTTTCTTAAACTTTCCAAATGTTTTCAATTTAATCCCAAATCGTTTCTAAGGTATTTTTAGGGCATTGAGGGCTCGATTTAGGGACAATATGTATGTGAATGAATGCTTTATAATGTGCTTATGATAATGTATGGAATGTATGTTTAAATGTTCTGTTTGTTTGGAAATGCCCTGTAACATTAATCTGGAGATGGATACGTGTTAGGGGTGTTACATTTAGTGGTATTAGAGCTATGGTTTAGTTAGTTTTAAGACTAAACGTAGTATGTATGGAGCTTGGAAATATATGCCATTATATAACCTACAATAGTGTGATAACTCCTGACTCAAATTGAACTATGTTTTCATGTATTTAAGATGTCATCCAATCGAGCTAATTCCAATGAAGTAGAAAGTAACACACAAGCCTCCATTCACCGAGTAGCGTTTAGTGCAGTAGGCCCGTATCTGAGGGTCGGGGAGGAGAGGCTAAAGAAGCCTTCTTCTAGATGATGTCTGAGTGGTTTTTAGAGTTCGTGCAAACGAACTTAGTGGCTCAACAACCTCTACCCCTATCTGTACCCCAACCGTCCCCATAGTTCCTCAGAGTTTGGAACCAGTCAGAGTAAGCAAGCCTCGAATTGATAAAATCTGAAAGTTATGGGGATGAAGAGTTCCGAGGTATAGTTGAAGATGATTTAGAGAGAGATAAGTTCTGGTTAGAAAACATGGTGAGAGTTTTTGATGAATAATCGTGTACTCCTATTGAATGCTTGAAATGTGATGTTTCATTGTTCAAAGATTTGACTTATCAATGGTAGAACACTTTGGTTCCGGTGGTACCGAGAGATCGAGTAAACTGGGAGTTCTTTCAGGTATAGTTCAGAAAGAAGTATGTGAGTCAAAGGTTTCTGGATAAGAAAAATAAAGAGTTTCTTGAGTTAAATCACAGCGGTATGTTTGTAGCTGAGTACGAGAGGGAATTTGTGCGACTCAGTAAGTATGCCTGGGAATGTATACCGACAGAGGTTGCTATGTGCACTTGGTTTGAAGATAGGTTAAATGAGGATATCAACCTAATTAGTTAGGATTCTTAAGTTGAAAGAATTTTTAGTTCTGGTTGACAGAGCGCACAAGGCTGAGGAACTTAGCAAAGTAAAGAGTAAATCCGATTCTGAGGCATGTGATATAATAACCCGGTTTTGGTCAAATCGGAACAGTGATTTTGGGACCACAAATTTGAAGTTGAAATAATTATTTTATTATTATTTTAATTTTTACAGCATGAGTATATGATTGTGTGAAATTTTCGTTAAGAAATTTTATCATTTGAGTGCTTAATTTGACAAAAAAGGACTAAATCACGTAAAGTGTAAAAGTTATATGCTAATAGTTAAAGTTGTCTAATAGATATGAAATATTAAAGTAAAGGTCCTTAAATGATAATTAGGCCATTAAGTAGATAGTGGATGATAATTTCTTGGTTTTATTGAAATTTTGAATTAATAATAATGTTAATTAAGTAATTTAGTAAATAAATGAAAGTTAAATAAAACAAAATGTTTTAATTGTGTTCATCTTCTTCAAAAGGCAAAAACCAATAGATTTTCTTGAGAAAAATTGGGCAAGGGTCGACACTCTTATTCCATCAATTAGGTGTGTGTTTTTTTATCCATTTTTAATTATTTCTATATTTTTGTGATCGTTGCAACTGGGTCTAGCTAGCCCAGGGACTATTTTGCAAAATTGTTAAAGGTTTAAGGTTTTTCCATTGATAAATGTTGGTTTTTTTGATGTTTAATGGTAGAAAATGCATGGTTATTGTTAGATAAACAACATTTGTTAAGTGATTTTTAGTAAAATGTCCAATTAGGGATTAATTTATGAAATGTTGAAACTTTATGGTTAAAATGTGAAATAAATGAAAATTATGGGTTGCTAGGGACCAAATTGAAATTCGGATAGCATGGGTTGTGGTTAAATTGCATGAATTTGTGATTTTATGAAAAAATACTAAATTGTAAAAATGTGAAATATTAGGGGCAAATGTGTAAAGTGGCTTTAAAGTGTATAAGTTCGTATGTAATAAGCTTTGTTTTAATTGTATTTTAAATACCTTAATATTGCCTAAATTATGAATTATGTCCTTGCGAACACATTCGACGAAGCTTCAGCATTGGAAATCCCGGTTGAACCTTAGAAATAGAGTAGGATACAAATGACATGTCATGAAGGATTTAATGAGTTGGCTTTGGGCCATGATATTGGCACTTCGGGTGCGAGATATATATATTGAGTTGGCTTCAGGCCATGATATTGGCACTTAATGTAACACTCTTAGCCTGTATCCGTCGCCAGATTAGGGTTATGAGATATTACCGATCATACTATTATTCATACAAATGTTCATTATAAATTGCAATTCAAGATTTAGATCACATATATGCTTATAACTCAATTCAATATCAAATCTAAAAAAAAATTTAACATGCACAACGCAGCATAAATAATGTACAACCCAAAATGTGTATATATATAAGTTAAACATTTTATACATATACAGAACATGGAACACATCCATAATTTCATTTTTGAATATTAGACTTGTTTTATAAATGTCGCACGTATGCACAAATTTTACATTAATTAAAACAAATTTCATTACCTTCCTTTTTATTTATGCGGCATTACTTTATTAATTATTATGTTGTTCATAGGTCATACATTAAGGTTATCTAATACACCCGTTAAATATATATACACATGTAAGTAGATATAACTAAACATAACCAAATAAGACTATAAGGCAAGTCATAATTTCAATTTAATAAATCACCATCACATAAGGGACGCAACATGTGTTATAAAGCTCAAACACATTTTACCATTTATTATAAACCCTTTAGAGAACCCTAATGATAATTTAATATCAAATCATGCAAAATTCATTGTATTATCAAGCTTCCATTAAATAAAAAATAACAGCCTTTGCATACTTTCCTATATAAACTAAAAGAATTTGTAGTACATAATTTAAATAAAAATCACATATGCATCATTGGTGCTATATAACATGGTCGTACCTATTATCAATATATATATTGTAACTAATGCTCATTTATCCAAAATTTTAAGGCCACACTTAAGTTATGCGTACATGTCAAATAATTAAACAAAACAATTTTAAAATGTATTTAATACTTGTTACCTTTCATCACCAAATGGTAATACTTAAATCTAAGCTCACTAAGTATTATATATATGCATATACGAGCCTAAACCAAAGCATAAAAGCAAATTCACATATGTATACTTCATCTTAACTTAATCACATCAAAACTAATTTAACATGCTTATGACCAATTCTACCATGTCACTTACTAAGTCACAAACCAACCTTAATATACAATCACATAGCACCACTTATAAATGTTCATAGCATACATCATCTTGACCCAAAATAGACTTAAACTATAACTAAACCAAAACCAAAATCAAGAAAGGTAGTTAAGCCATTTTCGCATGGCTAATATACAAACATTTTCAAAATAATTAATCCCAAAGCCAGCCTATACATGCCATAATTTAAGTTTAGCTTATAAGGTACCAAAATAGTAGATAGTGTGATGAACTTGGCTGATGGTCCCTGAGCTTGTAGCTTGACTCCAAAATCTATAAAACGGAGAAAACACAACACATAGAGTAAGCTATCACAGCTTAGTAAGTCAAAAGCAAATAAATAACCCAATGGAGTTAACAAATTAACTAAACAGAGCCAAATTATTTTATCATTTCACATTTAGATCCAATCATTTATAAATACATATATTTGTATTAAGTATATATATAAACATATAAAATTATTTTCATTTATATTATCACCTTGACTGAATGTTTATATAACCATAATTTATATATTGATATTTAACCTTCACAGCCAAATATTCATTATATATCTAGTTCACATATACAAACACAAAACTCATATGGCTTAATATAATATCATATACATATATTAATCATATAACCGAATATGTATCTTATCATTTGAACACATATACATAAGAACTATCATAACATGCTTACTACTCATTCACAAAACAAATATACATATCATATACACATATTTTCTTAATTTGCCCTTACAGGATTCGTAAAAAATAGCCAATGTTTTTACTTACCTTTTCTCAATTAGGTGACAAGTTAATTCTTACCTGACATATAGCTCATTTTACACATTTGAACTTATTATACCTTTGCTCGATGAACCATTCGGAATTGGATAGGACACTCGGATAATCACATAAGTCGTACAATGCCAACAACCCAGACGTGGTCTTACATGTAGTCACATATCGATGCCACTGTCCCAAACAGGGTCTTACTCGTAAACACATATTAGAATCACATATCGATGCCATGGTCTTACTCGCACACATATATCAGATTTCCGATGTCATGATCTATGTATCCTAACTATTCCTAAGGTTCATACGGGGCTTTCTGATGTTGTAACTCGGTCAAAACAATTGCATGAACATAGTTACCATGCTTACACATTCGGCATTAGCACATATTAATTCATATATTTCATATCAGCATATATACTTTACATTTAATTAAAATTAAGTACGTCTATTTGCTTATAAAATTACCTTGGACGTTATAAAACAGAACAGGGCAGCTAGTCGACGACTTTCGTTTTCCCCCGATCCAAATCTGATTTCTTTGGTTCTTGATCTAAACATTTTCAAATTAAGATCATTCAAACATATTTTCATTCAATTTAGTCCAAAAACACATAAATGGGTAAATTACCATTTTACACCTGACATTTACAATTTTTACAATTTAGTCCCTATTGCACAAAACACAAAATATGCAAAATTTCCTTATACTCATGTTGGGCCGAATTTTACCCATACTCATACCAATCCATATATTTCATTTATTTCACATTTTAATCCCTCAAATTATTATTTTTTCAATTTTGTCCTAATTACTCAAAATCATCAAAAACTCCAATACAAAATAGGTTAATTTAAAACATATCTTTCATATTTCATCATCAAACAACAAAAAGCACAAGCTATCAACAATGGCACAACTCAAAATATTCATCAAAATAAAAAATTAAAGCATGGGTCTTGAAGATTACTAAGCAACGATCTGAAAAACGTAAAAATTATCAAAAATCGAACAAAAACGAACCTTCATTGAGCTTAAATATATGCCGAACCCTAGCTTGGCTTATTTCTTTTTCTTTGTTTTAGCTTCGGTTAAAAAGAATGAATAAAGAAGACAGTTTTATTTATGATATATTAACATATATATTAACTTATTACTAATTTACCTAATTATCCTTAATGAAATAATAATGAAATTATATAACATATGTCCATTACCATCCAAACATCATGTTAATGGAATAATTTCAACATAAATACCCCAAATTAGAAAACCATTAGTAATTCGGCCCTTATACAAGTTAGCACCCAATTTTTATTTTACGCGATTAAGTCCTTATATTTAATCGGATACCTAAACGAAAAAATTAAATCACGAAAATTTCAAAAATATAAATTCACACAAAATAAACATAGAAAATAATTTTTAAATATTTTTTTGACTTGGATTGGGGGTCCCGAGACCACAATTCTGATTACGGTCTAAATCGGGCTATTACAACTCTCCCCCTTAGGGATTTTCGTCCCCCAAAATCTTACCGGTAAATAGGTTCAGATAGCGTTCTCTCATTGCATCTTCTAGCTCCCACGTTGCTTTTTCAACCCCATGTTTATGCCACAATACTTTAACTAACGAAATTTTCTTATTTCGCAACTCTTTAATCTCACGAGCTAGAATATGAATCAGTTCTTCCTCGTATGTCATATCGGGCTTAATCTTAACCTCAGTTGGACTAATCACATGTGAAGGGTCAGACCGATATCTACGGAGCATCGAAACATGGAATACATTGTGAATCTTTTCTAACTCAGGTGGCAGCGATAATCTGTAAGCAACTGGCCCGATACGCTCTATAATTTCATACGGTCCAATAAATCTCGGATTCAATTTACCTTTACAACCAAATCTGAGTATTTTATTCCTTGGTGAGACTTTCAAGAAGACTTTATCTCCGATCTGAAACTCTATATCTTTTCATTTCAAGTCCGCATATGATTTCTGATGATCTGATGTTGCTTTTAAGCTTTCACGGATTACTTTCACTTTCTGCTCAGTTTCTTTGATCAAGTGAACCCCGTGTATCTTATTCTCACTGAGCTCAGTCCTGTACAATGGTGTATGACATTTACGATCATACAAAGTTTCATAAGGTGCCATTTTGATACTCGATTGAAAGTTGTTATTATACACAATTCAATCAGAGGTAGGTATCATTCTCACGTACCTTCAAACTTGAGAATGCAACATCTCAATATATCCTCAAGTATCTGAATGATTCGCTCATATTGGCCATCTGTTTGCGAATGCAAAGCAGTACTGAAATGTAATTTTGTACCTAGTGCATCTTGCAGTTTCTTCCAAAACCGCGATGTAAACCTCGGATTTCTATCCGAAACAAAGATATAGGCACACCATGTAATCTCACAATCTGAGAAACATAAAATTCAGCCAATCCAGCGAGTAGTCTATACGTATCGAAAAAAAATGAGTCAATTTAGTCAATCTATCTACAACCCAAAATTGCATCTTTCTTGCTCGATGTCAATAGTAAACCAGATACAAAATCCATCCTGACTCTGTCCCACTTCCACTCAGGTATCATAATCGGCTGAAGAAATCCTGAATGTACCTGATGCTCGGCTTTTACTTGTTGATAGACTAAACATCTTACAACAAAGTTAGAAATGTCTCGTTTCATACCATGCCACTAATAAAGATGTTTCAGATCATTATACATCTTTGTACTACCTGGATGAACAGATAATCGACTGCTATGGGCTTCATTTGAAATCATATGAATCAACTCTGAATTCTTTGGAACGCATATTCGATTTCTGAATCTCAAATAGTCATCAGCATGAACTCTGAATTTTGAATCAGCATCCGTTTCACACTAAGCTCGTTTTGTGATCAACTCATTATCAACCTTCTGGGCATCACAAATTTGTTGAATGAATAACTGTCTGCTTTCAATTCAACCACTATTGAACCATCATCAGACATGGCCATATGCGTATTCATTGCACGTAAAGTAAACAATGATTTTTGGCTTAAAGCACCAGCAACAACGTTAGCCTTTCCCGGGTGATAGTCAATTACAAGCTCATAATCTTTTAGCAATTCCAACCATCGACGTTGTCTAAAATTCAGGTCTTTCTGAGTCATTAAGTATTTCAGGCTTTTATGATCAGAATAAACATGACATTTCTCACTGAACAGATAATGACGCCAAATTTTCAATGCGAGCACAATAGCTGCCAATTCTAGGTCATGTGTCGGATAGTTCTTTTCATGTGGTTTCATCTGTCTCGAGGCATAAGCTATAACTTTGCCTTCCTGCATCAAAACACAACTCAAATTATTTAAAGATGTGTCACTATAAATAACAAATTCCTTACCCGATTCTGGCTGAACTAATACTAGAGCTTCGGTTAAAAGGGCTTTCAACTGATCAAAGCTTTTCTAGCACTTCTTTGACCACTCGAACTTAACATCTTTCTGTAATAGCTTTGTCATCGGAGTTGCAATCATAGAGAAATCTTTCGCGAACCGTCTATAATAACCAGCAAGTCTTAGAAAGCTTCAGACTTTAGAAACATGCTTCAGAGGTTTCCAATCAAGTATAGTTGGAATTTTACTTGGATCAACCCGAATACCCGATGCTGATACCACATGACCCAGAAAACTGACTTCGCTTAACCAGAACTCACATTTATTGAACTTCACATACAACTTCTTATCTTGCAATGTCTGTAACACAAGTCACAAGTGTTCGGCATGTTCAATTTCATCACGAGAGTAGATCAAAATGTCATCTATAAACACAACCACAAATTGGTCCAGATATGGTCTGAAGATCCGATTCATCAAATCCATGAAAATAACAAGTGCATTAGTGAGTCCGAACGACATAACTAAAAATTTATAGTGTCCCACCTTGTTCTGAAAGTAGTCTTTGGCACATCGGAGTCTTTAACTCGCAACTGATAGTAGCCTAATCTCAAATCTATCTTTGAAAACACTGTAGCCCCTTTCAGTTGGGTCAAATAGATCATCAATCCGTGGAAACAGATACTTATTCTTTATAGTCACTTTATTAAGCTATCTATAATTAATGCAAATTATCATAGTTCCATATTTCTTTTTCACAAACAGTACTGGTGTACACTAAGGAGAGAAACTCGGTCGCCCGAAACCTTTATCTGTCAATTCTTGCAACTTAGCTTTCAATTCTTTTAATTCTGTAGGTTCCATTCTGTATAGAGCTATAGATATCGGAGTCGTCCCAGGCACTAACCCAATACCAAACTCTACCTCTCGAATAGGTGGCAAACCCAGTAATTCTAGGAAACACATCTGGATACTCACATACAATAGGTACTAATTCAATGTTTCTTTCGGCCACTTTACTGTCAAGCACGTAGGAAAAATAAGCATCACACTCTTTTCTCACATATTTCTGAGCTAGCATCGAAGAAATTACTGCTGGTAAACCATACAAATCACTAGATTCAGTCTGAATAACCTCATCATTCTGACTCTATAGATTAATGGTCTTCCTCTTGCAGTCCACAACAGTATTATTTAATGTCAACCAATCCATACCCAAAATTATGTCAAACTCATCAAAATGGCAGCAACATCAAATCAGCCGGAAAGCACAAATCTCGAACCATCAAGAGACAATTCTTACACACTTTGTCAATCATAAGACACCAGCCCAAAGGATTTGACACTCCAATCACAAACTCAGTAGACTCAATAGGCAGGGTCTTGCTGAATACTAATGTCTAACACACAAGAATGAGTACAACCAGGATCAATCAATGCAATTACATTAGTCTCATAAAGAGTGAATGTGCCAGTAATAACATCTGGGGATGAAGCCTCCTCTCGCACTTGAATAGCATAGGCTCTGGCAGGTGCACGAGCCTCCGATCTGACTGTCATATCTTTATTTTCTCTTTGATTGCCACTCGCATTACCTACATTTCTAGGTGGTCATCCCCGAGGTATAGTATTACCCAATCTCGTGTTCTGCACTGGATTTTCTTCAACTAACCTTGGACAATCTCGAATATAGAGATTTGTCGATCCACATTTGAAATAGGCCCGATCATGCAATTTGCAATTGCCAGGATGTCATTTACCATAGTGTTTACACTCAGGTTGATTTGATCTAACATTCCCTACACTCGCCACTGAGGTAGCTCTCGAGCTCATAGGTGGTCTATGTTGATCCCATCGAGAATAACCCGAAGTAGCTTTTGAATGGCTGAAGTCATCTCAGAACTTCTTTGGTGCTGACTGGATTGACTTACTGAGTGATTTCTTACGCGAGTCTCTAGCGTCAAATTCATCTTTCCTCTTTTCTTTCTTGAGCTCTTCAGCTTTGCAGCCTCGCTCAACTAGTACTACGAACTCTTTTATCTCAAATATACCAACTAACATTTTAATGTCTTCATTCAGCCCATCTTCAAATCTTTTACACATTATAGCTTCGGTAGAAACACACTCTCAGGCATACCGACTGAGTTTCACGAATTTTTGCTCATACTCTATCACGGTCATCCGAACCTATTCCAACTCTAGAAATTCTTTTCACTTCTGATCAATAAATCTCTAGCTGATATATTTCTTACGAAACTCACTCTGAAAGAATTCCCAGGTCACCCGCTCTCTTGGAACCACTGATATTAGGGTATTCCACCAGTGATATGTTGTGTCTCGAAGCAAAGATATGGCAAATTTCAAACATTCATCTGGGGTACAGGACAACTTATCAAATACACGAATGGTATTATCAAGCTAGAACTCATCCCGTTCAGCATCATCTTCATCAGTAGCTTTAAACTCTTCGACGCCGTATTTTCTGATTTTATCAACAGGTGGCTTATATATTCTCAACGAATCACTTACTTGTGGTACAGCAGGAATCGAAGATGGATTAAT
Organism: Gossypium hirsutum; assembly: GCF_007990345.1. Lineage (NCBI taxonomy): Eukaryota > Viridiplantae > Streptophyta > Magnoliopsida > Malvales > Malvaceae > Gossypium > Gossypium hirsutum. Next base: position 61,176,545 of record NC_053431.1, read on the forward strand.
CGGGGGTAGAGGTTGTTGTACAGCCAAATTAGTCCGGATATGCTGAGTAAATCAATCATTCATGATTTTGTAAAAGGCATGTCTAGCCTCTCCCTCCTGGTTACTCGAAATTGGTCGAGAATCAACCGACGCTATCCCTTGCGCAGGAACAGGCACTACACGCTCGACATCATCAGCTACAGCTCTATCAGGATCCATTTACCATATGAAAACACATTTTCAGAAGTTAGAAGTCATCACACTGTCACAGTATATAATATGACATGTATATCTAGACTCACACACACTACGTTAGTCCTAGAACCAACTAAACCGTAGCTCTGATACCAAAAAAATGTAATACCCTTAGCCCGTATCCATCACCGAATTAGGGTTATGAGACATCTTCATTATAAATTGTAATTCAAGATTCAAATCACATATATGCTTATAACTCAATTCAATATCAAATCTAAAAAAAAAATTTAACATGTACAACATAGCATAAATAATGTATAACCCAAAATGTATATATATATAAGTTAAACATTTTATACATATACAGAACCTGGAACACATCTATAACTTCATTATTGAATATTAGACTTGTTTTATAAATGTTGCGCGTATGCACAAATTTTACATTAATTAAAACAAATGTCATTACCTTCCTTTTTATTTATTTATGTGGCATTACTTTATTAATTATTATGTTTTTCATAGGTCATACATTAAGGTTATCTAATACACCCATTAAATATTTATAAACATGTAAGTAGGTATAACTAAACATAACTGAATAAGACTATAAGGCAAGTCATAATTTCAATTTAATAAATTACCATTACATAAGGGACGCAACATATGTTATAGAGCTCAAACACATTTTACCATTTAGCATAAACCCTTTAAAGAACCCAAATAATGATTTAATATCAAATTATGCAAAATTCATTATATTATCAAGCTGCCATTAAATCACAAATAACAGCCTTTGCATACTCTCCTATATATACTAAAAGAATTCATAGTACATAATTTAAATAAAAATCACATACGCATCATTGGTGCTATATAATATGGTCGTACCTACTATCAATATATATATTTGTAACTAATGCTCATTTATCCAAAATTTTAAGGCCACACTTAACTTATGTGTACATACCAAATAATTAACCAAAATAATTTTAAAATGTATTTAATACTTGTTACCTTTCATCACCGAATGGTAATACTTAAATCTATGCTCACTAAGTATTATATATATGCATATACGAGCTTAAGCCAAAGAATAAAAGAAAAGTCATATATGTATACTTCATCTTAACTTAATCACATCCAAACTAATTTAACATGCTTATGACCGATTCTACCATGTCACTTACTAAGTCACAAACCAACCTTAATAAACAATCACATAGCACCACTTATAAATGTTCACAGCATATAGCATCTTGACCCAAAATAGACTTAAACTATAACTAAACTAAAACCAAAATCAAGAAAGGTAGTTAAGCCATTTTCACATGGCTAATATACAAACATTTTCAAAATAATTAATCCCAAAGTCAGCCTATACATGCCATAATTTAAGTTTAGCTTATAAGGTACCAAAACAGTAGATAGTGTGATGAACTTCACTGATGGTCCCTGAGCTTGTAGCTTGACTCCAAAATCTATGAAATAGAGTAAACACAACACATAGAGTAAGCTATCACAACTTAGTAGGTCATAAGAAAATAATTAACCCAATGGAGTTAACAAATTAACTAAACAGAACCGAATTATTTTATCATTTCACATTTAGATCCAATCGTTTATAAATACATATATTCGTATTAAGTATATATATATAAACGTATAAAATTATTTTCATTTATATTATCACATTGACTGAATGTTTATACAACCATAATTTATATATTGACATTTAACCTTCACGGCCAAATATTCATTATATACCTAGTTCACATACACAAACACAAAACTCATATGGCTTAATATAATATCATATACATATATTAATCATATAACCGAATATGTATCTTATCATTTGAACACATATACATAAGAACTATCATAAAATGCTTACTACTCATTCATAAAACAAATACACATATCATATACACATATTTTCTTAATTTTCCCGTACAGGATTCGTAACAAATAGCCAATGTTTTTACTTACCTTTTCTCAAGTAGGTGACAAGTTAATTCTTACCTGACATATAGCTCATTTTACACATTTGAACTTATTATACCTTTGCTCGATGAACCATTTGGAATTAGATAGGACACTCGGATAATCACACAAGTTGTACAATGCCAATGTCCCAAACGTGGTCTTACATGTAGTCACATATTGATGCCACTGTCTCAGACAGGGTCTTACTCGTAAACACATATCGAAATCACATGTCAATACCATGGTCTTACTCACACACATATATCGAAATTCCTAAGTCATGACATATGTATCCTAACTATTCCTAAGGTTCATACGGGGCATTCAAACGTTGTAACGCGGTTGAACAATTGCATGAACATAGTTACCATGCTTACACATTCAGCATTAGCACATATTAATTCATATATTTCATATCAGCATATATACTTTACATTTAATTAAAATTAAGTACGTCTATTTGCTTAGAAACTTACCTCAGACATTATAAAATAGAACAGGGCAGCTAGTCGACGACTTTCGTTTTCCTCCGATCAAAATCCGATTTCTTTGGTTCTTGATCTAAACATATTCAAATCAAGCTCATTAAAACATATTTTCATTCAATTTAATCCAAAAACACATAAATGGGCAAATTACGATTTTACCCCTAACATTTACAATTTTTACAATTTAGTCCCTATTGCACAAAACACAAAATATGCAAAATTTCCTTATACTCATGTTGGGCCAAATTTTACACATACTCATACCAATCCATACATTTCGTTTACTTCACATTTTAGTCCCTCAAATTATTATTTTTGCAATTTAGTTCTAATTACTAAAAATCATCAAAAACTCCAATACGAAATAGGTTAATCTAAAACATATCTTTCATATTTCATCATCAAACACAAAAATCACAAGCTATCAGCAATGGCATAACTCAAAATATTCATCAAAATAAAAAATTAAAGCATGGGTCTTGAAGATTACTAAGCAACGATCTCAAAAATGTAAAAATTATCAAAAACTGAACAAAAACTAACCCTGATTGAGCTTAAATATATGTCGAACCCTATCTTGGCTTCTTTCTTTTTCTTTGTTTTAGATTCGATTAAAAAGAATGAATAAAGAAGACATGGTTTTATTTTATGATATATTAACATATATATTAACCTACTACTAATTTACCTAGTAATCCTTAATGAAATAATAATGAAATTATATAATATATGTCCATTACCGTACAAACATCATGTTAATGGAATAATTTCAACATAAATACCCCAAATTAGAAAACCATTAGTAATTCGGCCCTTATACAAGTTACCACCTAATTTTTATTTTACGCGATTAAGTCCTTATATTTAATCGGATACCTAAACGACAAAATTAAATCACAAAATTTCACAGATATAAATTCACACAAAATAAACACAGAAAATAATTTTTAAATATTTTTTTGACTCTGATTCATGGTTCCAAAACCACCATTCTGATTAGGGTCTAAATCAGGCTGTTACACTTAAGGTGCGAAACTCTCGAGTATTCCACTTAAATTTGAAATGGTTCAATGGGAATATCGAAGATATGAATTGGTGATAATAGATACGTATCGGTACAGGTAATTACGAAAACTGAATGTGAAATGAGCATATGAAAGGTTTGAGTGTGTATAAATAGATGATTTTGTATAAGTTAATATTATATTGTTACATATACTTTGTGGTAAGTTTATGCATATTTTGAATGAAAACCAAATGGTGAGTTTTGCTTATTATTTTCATACGAGCTTACTAAACTTTATAGTTTACTTTTTTTATCTTCTGTGCCTTATAGTGATTTCAAATCTAGCTCGGATTCGGGGACCGTTGAGACTTCCTCACACTATCCTATTATCATTTTGGTAGTTTTGAATTTAAGTATTTTGAGTATATGGCATGAATAGATACTTTGGGTCATTTTGATTTATGTTAGTATGAGTTTAGCCATATGAATTGGCTTGTAAATGTCTAAGGTTTGGTTTGTATATATAACCATGAAAGTTGGCTTAATTTGGTTGGTTGTTTGTGTTATATATATGTCTGCATATGACTTATGTTATGTGATGGAGGTTGGCTTTGTGATATTTATTGATAGTAAGTATTGTGTTTGTCAAATGATTTATATTAGAGAAGATATATGCTTTTGAGCTTAAGTATAATGTTGCATATTTGAAATTGTCTAATTAGTTGAAATGTATATATGAATTTGTCCTATTTTGTGACTTGTATGTATTGTGGACAATGGAATTGAGTTAGCATGAATTAGGCTTGATTCAGTTGGTTTGTGTAACAGCCCGATTTAGACCCTAGTCAGAATAGTGGTTTTGGGACCACAAATCTGAATCAAACAAGTATTTTTAATATTATTTTCCATGTTTACAGCATGATATATGATATGTGTGAAAGTTGCGTATAAAAATTTGATCGTTTGTGTGCTTAATTTAGAAAAGGACCTAATTATAGAAAATGAAAAAGTTGCATTCTATTGTTAAAAGTGCTTAAGTGTTATGGCTTTTATAATCAAAGGTCCTTATGATGATATTAGACCATTTGAATGATGAATGGACATAAATGAGCTTGTATTAAGTGATTTTTATATGGTTTAATAAAGGGTAAAATTTGTATTTGATTATTAATGTTATATTAAATAAAACAAAGTCATTATATGCTTAAATTATCATCACCATCACCGAAACACAAAACAAAAGAAAAGATAAAAGTTCATTTAGGGTTCAGCTATGGTTGAGCTTGATTAAGGTATATATTTTGCTCGGTTTTTTTATGATTTCTATGTTTTTGTGATTGTTGCTTAGTACTCTAGCTAGCCTATGCTTGAATTTTTGAATTTGATGATGATTTTGAGATATGCCATGGTTGAATCCATGAGTTTTGTGTTGTTAATTGAAGAAAAATGAAATATATATGCTGGTTTAATATGTTTTGTATTGGGATTTTTGATGAATTTGATTATTATGGGTTAATTTGTGAAAATGAGAAATTGAAGGGTTAAAATGTGACATAAGTGAAAATTATGGGTTGATAGAGACTATATGAAAATTTAGCTAAGCATGAGAAATATGAAATTATGTGCATTTTGTGATTTTATGAAATAGGGACTAAAGAGTTAAAATGTGAAAATGTGAGGGCTAATTTGTAAAATACCCTAAATATATGTATATGGATTGAATTGAATGATTTATTGAATAAAAGAGTTAAATTTGAATTTATATAGATAAGAACCAAAGAAAACAGAATTAGATCGAGGAAAGTCGAAAGTCATTGATTAGTCGATTTCAGCCGTTCGAATAAGTACGAGGTAAGTCAATATACAAATAAATGTGTTTTAATTGAATTATTATGCTTATATGTTAATGAATAGTGATGATTGGCTATTTGAGTTGAATATGAGAAATCTGAGAAAGTTTCAATAATGTGATGACGTCTGAAAGTCCCGTACGAACCATAGGAATAGTTAAGATACATATGTCATGACATAGGATTCCGATATGTGATTTCATGTAAGACCATGTCTAGGACATTGGCATCAATTTGAGAATAACGTGTAAGACCATGTCTGGGACATCGGCATCATATTTGATTTCGTGTAAGACCCTGTCTGGGATAGTGACATCGATATTTGATTACATGTAAGACCATGTCTGGGACGTTGGCATTATACGAGATTTTCGAGCTATCCTCATATCCTATTTGATTTCGTACGATTCACCAGGCACTACAAGAAATGAATTAATATATGAAATGTATATCTGATTCAGGTACGTTTAAATTGTGTGTAAAGTTGAGAATGAAAAGTAAGTATATGTTTAATTGTTATTAAAAGATGATATGTGATATTCATGAAAGTGAAATATACTATATGTGTAAGTGAAGTAAATTAGGATTATATGATTTGTATATGAACAAATGAGTATGATGTGCTTCATAAAATGTATATGTGAAATGGTTATGAATCTTACATGAATGTATTAAATTATACTTGATTCATGAGTTGTATTTATTAGTATATGGCTTACTAAACTTTCAAAAGCTTACTTTGTGTGAGATTTCAATTGTTTTATAGATATCGAAGCTACCGGGAGCTCGGGGATCGTCGAGGATCATTATCACATTTTCAAACTTAACTTTGGTATCTTTTAAATGTGTAAATAGCTAAGTATGGTATGTATAGTCTAGTTAAATTGAGATATGTTTTGTGTTAAGATTATAGCCATGAGATTTAGCTTACTTTTGGGTGTAAATGTTGGCATGTTTTAGCCATTTAAGTTGGCTTATGATATGTGCTTGAAAGGTTAATAATGTGATGTATTTGATGTCTTATTTGTGGCTTGTTTATGTGATGTTGAAATGGTTGTGTTTAGATGACATGATATGTGTATTGTAATGCCCCAAAAATTTAAGTATTTATTTTTCTATGTTTTGTATCACATCTGCATGCCTGCTTCAGTGGTTGAGTGTCCTGAGGAGTGTTGGAGAAGTCCTGGGTTCAAGCTTTGGCTTTAGTGAAAATTTTATTTTAATTGAATGAAACCCTTGCTGCTAGATAGTGGGTTCTTAAGTAATTGTGGGGAAGTCAACTCATATAAAGTTTGCTGGTTCAGGGGATAGTGGTGTGTTACTTCTTCTAAGAGACCTGAGTTCGAATCCCTGCATGTGCAAAGGGATTAATATTTTGCTGAGCTGCACAGCTAGAGTTTGTATTCTATTAAAAGACTGAGTAGTGGAAAGGTTGGAAGGATTTTAGGAGGAGATTTGGGAGGTGGATAGTGGAGTGTTCGATTTGAATAAATACGGAGAGATTTGGGGAGGAAATCATGGGGAGTTGAGGGGAGAGAAGGAGTTGTGCCGAATTTGGGATTGTGGGCATACAAAAATTCAGCTGAGTTTGGCTCTCTCAAGTTTCGGTTTTCTGTGTGCTTTTGAAGTTTCTTTTGTTGGTGGCTGATTGTGTTGGTTTCTCATTTAGGGTATCGTGCAGTTTTGCCTACTTTGATTTTAGGAACTGTTTCGGCTATCGATTCTTTCTCCTTTTGGTCGAACTTTCTCTTTTCCCCTCTTTCTCAATTGTGTTTTTGGAACCAAGTGATTCTTACTTTTTCCCTCTTGTCATCTTAACTGTTGTAGTCGAATACCTTGTTCCCCTTCTATTCTTTCGATTGTTTGCTCTTGCTTTAGGCCGATCTTCTTCTCCTTTTCTCTCCGAATCAGTTATTGTTCCTTGGCCGAATATCTTGTTTTCTTCTTCCCTCACAACTCTTTCTTCATTGCAACTAGGGATCAAGCCGAATACTTCTCCTTCTACTTTTTCGGTTCTGGACTATTGTTTTTCGACTTGTGTGGGTAAGCGATAATTCTTCCTCTCTTTTGGTTGCACCAATAGTTTCATCTAACACCTTCCGTTATTGATGTTTTCTGATTAAGGTACAACCATTCTGTTTTGCCTCTGTTATCTTGTGAATTCGGCTCTTGTGTGGTTTGGGCCGATTACTCCTATCATCCATTCTTAGTTTACGTAGTGGTAAGTTCTTGATATTTTGGTTATAGTTAATTACGTTTATGGTGAAAGTTATTAAGACTAAGATGCAATGCAGATTCTGTCAAGGTTTTGGAAGTCAATTGAGATCACTGGTTTAAAGGGGGAGTAAACCTTATTTTCCCAAACAAGATAGGTATCATGTATTATTGAGGATTAATTACTTGTAAGAGGGCATTTAACCTTAATGGTTTAAGGACTAACATTGGGCCATGTTTGATTTCAGGTTGGTGTTCGTGAGGATTGCGCTCTGTTCGCAAACAAGTGTGTAATCACACTACTTTAAGCATAGATCGGCAAAAGCCAGAAAAGTACTACCAGTGATGCTACACAATTGTACGCTCGCTTGTGTGGTGGTTTGAATGCATAGAAAGTGGACATTCAAATGTAAAGGCCCCAATGAGCGATTTCGTGGGCTTAGGACGTTCTGGGCAACGTTGGGCTGAAATAGGCCATGTGGGCCTCACAGGCTCGTGGGTCCCACATAGGTAAACCACACGGATGTGTAGAGATTATTGGGCTAGGTTGTGTAGATTATAAGACCAAGGTCATATTTGGCCTTTATGAGCCACAAGGGCGTGTAGGTCCACATGGGCTGTATTTTGGGCTTTAGGCCCACTTTTATTGATTGACTATGAATGTTGCCCAAGACGACTATGGACCTACTGTTGGGTCGGTAAGTACACTTAGACCCCATACTGGTGGAATGACCGTTATACCCTTATAAGGTAAATGAGTGATATACCCCTATGTTACGTATGACTGTGTTTGAGCATGACATATCTACATACATGTATGATATTATGACATGACATGTTGCATGGGGGTGGGATTGATATATTTGGAGGAAGTGTACTGTACTGGCAGCTCTGCTCCATATACTATTTAGTGCCGGAACCGGTACCATATTTTAGAGTGTAGGGATAGGTGGGTCAATTTAATCCCCACTTGCAGTGTAGAGCTGGATGGAATGGAGTGTAGAGGATGGATGGGTAGGATTTTTGATTCCATTTCTATTACTAAAATGGGCTAAGGCCCACACTGCTATTGATATTGAATTGAGCTTAGGCCCTAATTGTTACTGAACTATTATTGAAACGGGCTTAGACTCAGACTATATTTTCCTATAGTGTGACTGGTTGTTTATTTAATAAGGGATTACACACTGAGTTTTCATAAACTCACCCTTCTGCTTTCTTGTGTAGGTAATCCTTAGGCGGGTCGATGCTGCAGGGGACTCGACGGTGGCCACACAACCGAGCTTGTTTCGCTTCTCAAATTTTATTTTACAAGCAATTTGATTTGGGTTTCAGTTATGTAATAAGGCCTCTTAAAGTTTTTCCTTGGTTTGGGATTTTATTTAATTTAAATCATATTTGTTAGAAGTAGGCTGCAGTTTTACTAAAAATATATTTATATGCTTTCAAAACACCACGCTATTGCAATGTTTTCTAACAAGCCTCTACAAACAAACATGGTTTTTTTTAAAAAAATACAACAACAACCTAAAATGAGTAACACTTGGCTATATCAACTTGGGTTTTTAACAACGATCAAGAAACTGTAGATTTTCATAAAGATCATAACGAGGTTTCTTTTATATAAAGAACAAACTTTTCTATGGAACCACATTTCTCGAAATTCCCTTTAATGTGGCATTGCAGATTCAACCATAACGTCTAGGCTGGGTTTGGGGTGTTACATTTAGTACTATTAGAGCCAGGTTGCAAAACTTGGCTGTGGATTTGGGTTTTTATTAAAAACTTAAAACTCTGAAAATGAACTATTTTAGATGATTTAAAAATATTCAGAAGCATTTTCCTGAATGTATGGTACACCGAGTTTCCGACGTCGACCGTGTAAGTTCTTTGAAACTACAACTTGTTTAGATTGAAATACTAAGACTACTATAGGTAGTAGACTGTACTAAAATACTCTATTTAGGGTAAACTGAGACTGTAATGGAACTGCGATCTGCGAAAACAAGAAAACACTGAATTATTGATACTGTTTTTCATAAAACATCCAGTAATAAACACTAGAACTATGAAAGCATAAAAATGTTAATATAAATAAACGCATAATACGATAATGAGCACCAGAAGTACTTGTGGAAGAGGTAGAAGAGGTCGCGGAGGAGGCCGTGGAGGTGCTCGGGCTGGGTCGTCGACATTGGGTCATAGGCCTAACAATGAAGCTAGAGAGGCACCAGCTTCACTTGTGACTGAGACTGGGTCACATGATCGTGCAGCTTGGGATGACGCACTATCCCAAGCAATGTTGCAAAATTTGGAAAGGGTCGCTGGGCCCAGCACTGGTACTGTGGGCCGTGGGTCAGTGAGGAAACAACTCAGGTCTAATGGGGCTTAGATTTTTAGAGGAATAACTGAAGTTGCCCCTAATGTGGCTGGATATTGGATTGAGGCTATAGAGCGGATCATGGATGACCTTGACTGCACCTCAGAGCAAAAAGTAAAAGGTGCAGTGTCATTACTACGAAAGGAAGCCTATTAGTGGTGGCTTAAAGTTAAAGAAGGTACTTAGCCTGACCGGTTGACTTGGGAATTATTCAAAACTACATTCCAAGGGAAATATATGGGTGCTAGTTATGTGGATGCACGAAGGAGAGAGTTTTTGAATTTGATACAAGGGAATAAGTCAGTAGCTGAATATGAGTCTGAGTTTTTGCGACTTAGCCGCAATGCACGTAGGACTGTGGCAATAGAATATGTGTGCTGTATTCTTTTTTAGGACAACCTCAGAGATGATCTACGAGTTTTGACAGGTGTTGGTGGAAAAGGAAAAAATCACCGAGGATGTGAAGTGCGCTGAGCGCCAGAATCGTGAGACGGATAAGGGTAGGAGCAAGAGGGTTTGGGAGCCCTCAAGTTGAGTTGTGGGGCTTAAGAACTAGGCCAGAGTTGATGAACCAGTCAGAGTTGGGCCCCCTGTTACTGCTTTTGGGTTACAGTCTTGTGCTGATTGTGGGAGACGCCATCAGGGCGAGTATTGGAAACGAATAGGGGCATGTTTGAGGTGCGGAGCTTTGGAGCATCACATCAAAGATTATCCATGGAGGCTTGATCAGATGCAAGCCATGGGTATGGGCACTGTTCAGCTGCCGAGAGGTGTTTAGCAGCCACCAAGAGGCCGTGGTCAGGCTAGAGGTGGAAACGGTTTGGGTCGTGGTCATGGAGTACTGGGAAAAGGCGCTGGTCATACCGAGGTGAGGCAACCGAGACTGGTTTATGTTGCATGTTGTCGAGAGGACGGAGATGCCCTAGATGTAATAGCCCAAAATTGGGTCTAGTTGGAACAGAGGTTTCGGGACCACAAAATCTGAGATAGAAATAATTATTTTATGATTATTTTGAGGTCTATGATATGATTGCATGATTGTGTGAAAATTTTGTGAAGAAATTCTATGCATAAAGTGCTCAATTTGAAGTTAGGGACTAAATTGAATAAGTTGCAAAACCTGCATTCTAGAAGTTTCTAGTATGAAATTGCTTTGAAATATTAATTAGGAGGTCTTAAATAGCAATTTGACCAATTTCTAAGTGATGGACAAAAATTGGACATAGATGGAATTTTTGAAAGTTTAGTAAGGAAGGGCATTTTGGTCATTTGGTAATTAAAAGAAATAAAAAGGGAAAATAGAGCCCAAATTGACTCATCTTTTTCATGGAGGCCGAAATTAGCATGGGGGAAGCCATGGCTAGGGTTTTCAAGATTTCCAAGCTCAATAGTAAGTCCGTTCTAACCACGTTTTTCAAGTTCTTTACGTTTTTGGAATCCCGGTAATTTGATTAAGCTTATTCTAGCAATAATTTAAGCTAAGGTTCATATTTGGAAAAATACCCATAGGTGAAATGTGTTTATTTTTCTGTTTTATGATAGAATATGAGGTTTTAAATTATGTTAGACAACTTGTGCTACTCGATTTTGAGTGAAAACGAGTAAAAGGGCTTAATCGGTAAAAATACCTAATAGTCATAAGTATATGTTAGAGTGAAAATTTGATGTTGCCATAGAAGGGAAAATTGATCAGCATGTCATAAAACATAAGAATAAGGGATGAAGTTTAATTCCCGAGCCTAGGGGCAAAAGTGTAAATATGCAAAAGTTTAGGGGTAAAATTGTAATTTTTCCAAAGTTTGAGTTAAGGACTGTTTTGAATAGTACATTAATTAAATAAGTAAAATATGATGTTTTAGATCCCGGAAAACGAGATTTGAACCTAGAATGAGAGAAAAATCGAAAATTAGGAAAGTTGGTAAAATGGTCGTTTTAGTATCGAGGTAAGTCCATATGTATAATAAGCATTAATTTATGCATGTTTCAATGTAAAATTGATATATTTATTATAATTTTCGAGGTGTTGAAAGTATGTAAGTTGGTATGATAATAATACAACAATAATGCTATAATTTATATTTGAAAGTTAAATTTAGTGAATTAATTGAATTATGTTAAAATAAATGATTATGGTGCCAAGTTCATGAATTGATTTAAAAATATGTCTATGGTACATGAAGTGCATTGAATTATCATACATAAATGTGATTTCTATGATTATAGATATTATGGGAAATTGTAAGTTCATATGATTTTTAATAAGGCAATGTGTAATTTAATGTTATTGCCTTGATATTAAATGAGATGTAAGTTTATATGTAAGTAATACATCAATATTACTTGTATTATGATATTTTATAATAATATTGGAAATATGTTTGTGGATAATTACTTGATTAGTGAAATTGTTGGAAAAGAGAGAGAAATCCGATTGAACCTTCGGAAAGATTGGATGATACAGATAGTATGTAGCTAGGTCACATGTATGGTGCTGGGTGCACATCATGTGTACAAGAGAGCTACAAGACATTATTATGTAGCTAGGTCGCATGGGTGATACTATGTGTACACCATGTAGACAAGAGAGCTACGGGATATATGTAGCTAGGTCGCATGCGTGGTTCCAGGTGAAGGATACCATGTAGACAAGAGAGCTACGAGATAAATTGGCTAGGTTACATGGGTGGTACTGAGTGTTCACCATGTGTACAAGAGAGCCGAACTATATGATGGGTGGAGCTATGTGCTGAAACCACCAAGTATCGAGGATAGATCCGAAGTGTTCAACGGGAGACTCTCTATGTATTGGTTTGTGAGTTTTGTGATGAATAAGTGCAGGAACTTGGTTATGTGAATGATGTGTTCATTAAATGACCAGGATGTGGTAAGGTTATAAACAAGTAAGTTATACATGAGGATGATTTCATGGTGACCTTGTGATCATGGGCCTATACTTGTGATGTATGAAATGTGGTGAAAATGATTTATGGTATGTATGTTAAAATGAGGTTAATACAAAGAAAGTGTGAAAGAGTGAATTAGCAATAAAATGTTTTGGACAGTAGCAGTGACGTGATTTTGAAAAATCACCAAAAATAGTAGAAAATGAATAAGAGACTAAATGAGATATCAAATTAAAGCTTAATTCGTCTATTTTCGTATAAAAGAAACATAGCAGTAAAAGGAGTTCTATATTTTGAGATATTTATGTTTTTGTGAGACTGGTTCAGAATGATTACGTGATCCCCTATTCTGACTTTGGAAAATCAAAACAATTTGGATAAAAATAATTAGAGGATTAAACTTATATTTTTAAAATCCCTAATGAGTATATTTTCAAGATAAATCAACAAGAACATTATCCGAGTTTTGTACTGTCAGATAATTAATTTTTAGTAAAGAGAGGTCAGAACTGTCAGAAAGTGAAACAGGGAAAATTTTAATGAATAAATTTTACTAATTGGCTAAATCAAAAATTATGAAAATTTTATGGTGGACAGATATGTGAGTCTAGTTTTAGGGGAAATTTACGGATCTTAATTTAGAGCTCTGTAGCTCGAATTATAAATAAGTAAGTGACTATGACTTGTGTGGACAGTTTGATGTTAGCATTTATTAGTAAATTGTGAAATCGTACTTACAAGAATACTATATAGATTAAGGATGAGGAATGGAGAGGAGGAGGAGGAAAATAAATATATGTGGAATACATGGAAACTATGGTATATGAAATATTGGTATAATGAAATAAATGATATGTGTTTATAAGAAAACAGAAAGAGAATGATATGTATCATGACATGTATATATATATATATGACTAGTCTCAATGTAATGCTTGTTGGGTATGGGGTTGAATTGAAATGTTTCAGGCAAACATGTTATTTTGCGCATCTGAATTGTGGTATTTTATAAAGATATGATCTAGTTTTAAATATGAATGCTTGATGATTAAGCTGAAGATATTTGGTAAGATGATAATCTTGGTATAAATGTATAAGTGGTACTATAATAAACAAGGTAAAATGAGTATGAGAGATACATGTATGATGACATACAAATGCTATGTTTGTGGTTTAATTGAGAATATTTAATCATTAAATGAATACCATGTTATATGCTTTTGATTTTGTATAAGTGTGTAAGAGATTAAGGTTGACCAAAGCTTGGAAAATAGCCTAGGTATATTCCACACAGGCAGAAACACGACCATGTGTCTCAGCCGTGTATGGAACACGACTTTGGGACACGGGCGTGTGGAGCCTTAAAGCATGAAATTTCCAAGATTTTCGTAAGTTCTCGGTTTAGTCCCGAACCCTTTCTAAAGTATGTTTTGGGCTTCGTAGACTCAAATAAGGGACTATGTGTAAGTGAATGAACGTTTTGAAATATGAATGAAGTTATATGGCCCGTATTTTAGTTTAATGTTGGTATGTTTGTCCGGCAATGCCTCGTACCCTATCCCGGCCTCGAGTACGGGCAAGGGGTGTTACACTAGATGTTATTACGGGTATGTTCTTTATCCATATTTTACCTTATACTGCATTGATTGATGTTGGATCTATGCACTTTTATATAACAAGCACTGTATCTGAGACTTTGGGTGTGATGGTTGAAAACACTACGAGTGAGGTTACTGTGTTGAGTCCATTAGGGCAATTAGTGAGAGTGAATAAACTATTTAAGGATATACCTTTGGAGGTTCCAGGAATGACCTTTTTAGCGAATTTAATGGAACTTCCTTTTAGAGAATTTGACTAAATATTAGGCATGGACTGGATGGTTAAGCAGTAGGTGAATCTAGACTGTGCTGTAAAGCGAGTGGTACTGAAAACTGAAAGGGGTGATGAGGTAGTTGTGATTGGGGAGCTTCAGAATTATCTATCAAATGTGATTTCTGCACTTAGAGTTGAGAAGTTAGTTCGTAAGGGTTGTGAGGCATATCTAGCCTACATCAGTGCTTCGAGTTCTGAGGTTCTTTCTATTAAAGATATCAAAACAGCTAAGGATTTTTCGGATGTCTTTCCCAATGAGTTACCTGGGTTACCTCCAGACCGTGAAGTTGAGTTTGAGATTGAGCTCCTGCCGGGTACAGCTCCGGTGTCCATCACCCCTTATAAGATGGCACCAAAGGAGCTTGAGGAGCTTAAAGGTCAGATTCAAGAGTTATCAGATCAAGGGTTCATCCGCCCTAGTGTATCTTCATGGGGAGCACCGGTATTATTTGTAAAAAAGAAGGATGGATCCATGCGTATGTGCATCGATTACCGGCAATTGAATAAATTGATTATTAAGAATAAGTACCCTTTACCAAGGATTGATGATATATTTGATCACTTTTGTGGAGCTTCGATTTTCGCTAAGATATATCTTCGACCTGGGTACCATCAACTGAGGGTCAAAGAGACTAATGTTTACAAGATAGCATTTAGGACTCGTTATAGTTATCACGAGTTTCTAGTGATGCCATTTAGACTGACGAATGCACAGTGACTTTTATGGATCTGATGAACCGAGTGTTCTAGCCCTATCTAGATCGGTTCGTAGTGGTGTTTATAGATGACATTCTGGTGTATTCGAGAACTGAAAATGAACATGATGCACATCTCCGACCGGTTTTACAAATTCTGAAGGAAAAACAACTGTACGCTAAATTCAGCAAGTGTGAATTTTGACTATGAGAGGTAACTTTTCTAGGTCATGTGGTATCTGCTAAAGGGATTAGGGTTGATCCTCAGAAAATTAAAGCTGTTCTAGACTGGAAGCAGCCTAAGTCGGTATCTAAAATTTGAAGTTTTCTGGGTCTGGCAGGGTACTATAGATGGTTTGTTGAGGGGTTTTCGTTGATTGCTGCGCCTCTGACTAAGCATAAAGGAGTACCGTTTGATTGGACTGATAACAACAAGAAATTTTTGAGAGGCTTAAGAGGGTTCTGACTAAGGCCCTTGTCTTGATTCAACCGGAGTCTGCGAAAGAGTTTACTATCTATAGCGATGCATCACATGTTGGTTTAGGATGTGTGTTGATGCTAGAGGGTAAGGTTCTGGCTTATGCGTCTCGTCAGCTTAAGACGCATGAGGCAAACTATCTGACACATGACTTGGAGTTAGATGCGGTGGTATTCGCACTGAAAATTTGGAGCCATTACTTGTATGGTGAGAAGTGTATCATTTACACGGATCATAAGAGCCTTAAGTATCTCCTTACTCAGAAGTAGCTAAACCTTAGGTAGCGGCGATGGATTGAGTTGCTTAAGGATTATGACTGTTCGATTGAATACCATTCGGGTAAGGCTAATGTGGTAACTGACGCACTGAGCCGTACGGTTGTGACTGATCTGAGAGTGATGTTTGTTCGTCTCAGTTTTTTCGATGATGGTAGTCTGTTGGCTGAACTACAGGTGAAACCGACTTGGATTAAATAGATTAAGGGTAAACAATTAGAGGATGAGTCATGGATTTCATTAAGTGAATTTTTTTTGATTAAGAGTAAGTTCGGTAAAAACCCCCGGGTCCTCGATTCCGACAAATAGAGAGTGGGGAAGCTTCAGATTTTGGACTGAATAGCGAAGGGGTACTTTGTTTCCATGGGAGTGTCTGTGTACCGAAGGATACTAATTTGAGGCAGTCGATACCGCAAGAGGCGCATAGTAGTCTTTATGCTATGCATCCTGGTGGGAATAAGATGTACAGAGATCTTCGTGAGTTATATTGGTGGTCAAGTCTTAAGTGAGAAGTTGCCGATTTTGTGAGAAAAGGCCTTACTTTCGAGCAAGTTAAGGCTGAGCATTAGTTACCTTCAAGGTTGCTTCATCCATTTAAGATTCCACTGTGGAAGTGGGAGAGTGTGACTATAGACTTTGTTAGTGGGCTGCCCTTAACACCTACTAAGAAGGATTCGGTATGGGTCATAGTAGATCGATTAACTAAATCTGCCTGTTTCATACCAGTACGTACTGATTACTCGCTGTAGAAATTGGCTAAGCTGTACGTGTCTAAGATAGTGCGATTGTATGGGGTATCGGTTTCCATTATATCTAATAGAGATCCTTGCTTCACATCTCGGTTCTGGAAGAAGTTACATGAGCCATTGGGTACAAGGTTGGACTTTAGTACTGCATTAGGGTGATTCAGATACTGGAGGACATGTTAAGGAGTTGTGTGATTGACTTCCGGGGTAGTTGGGAGGATTACTTGCCGTTGGTAAAGTTTACATACAACAATAGCTACTAGTCTAGCATACAGATGGTACCTTATGAGGCATTATATAGTGTAGGTGTCGTACTCCTTTGTGTTGGACTGAGCTAGGTGAGTGGCAAGTTCTAGGTCCTGAATTGATTTTTGATATTGAGGATAAGGTTAAACTAATTCGAGGTCAACTAAAGATAGCATTAGACAGACAAAATTCATACGCGGATCTGAAGCATAAGGAGATTGAGTATTCTCTGGAGGACTTAGTGTTTCTCAAGGTCTCACCATGGAAGAAAGTACTGAGGTTTGGTCAGAAGGGCAAGTTAAGCCCTAGGTTCATTTGGCCTTACCGCATATTGAAGCGTGTGGGACCAGTTCCTATCAACTTGAGTTAGCTCCAGAGTTGGACCAGATTCATGATGTGTTCCACGTCTCTATGTTGAGGGGATATCATTCCGGTCCTGCTCATATCGTTTCAACTGAGGATATTGAGGTTAGGCCAGATTTGACCTTTGAGGAAGAGCCGATTCAAATTTTAGACATTGATGTGAAGGTTCTCAGGATGAAGTCGGTTCCACTGGTTAAGGTACTATGGCGTAATCACAGTTCTAAGGAAGCCACGTGGGAACCCGAGGAGGCGATGCGACAATAATACCCTCATTTATTTTGACCAGGTAAATTTCGAGGCTGAAATTTTCTTTTGGGGGTAGAGTTGTAACGCCCTAAAAATTTAAATATTTATTTTTGTATGTTTTGTATCACATCTACATGACTGCTTCAGTGGTTGAGTGTCCTGAGCAGTGTTGGAGAAGTCCTAGGTACCAGCTTTGGCTTTAGAAAAAAATTTGTTTTAATTCAATGAAACCCTTGCTGCTATATAGTGGGTTTTTAAATAATTGTGGGGAAGTCAAGTCATATAAAGTTTGCTAGTTCAGGGGATAGTGGTGTGTTACATCTTCTAGGAGACCTAACTTCGAATCCCTGCATGCGAAATGGGATTAATATTTTGCTAAGCTAGACGGCTAGAGTTTGTGTTCTATTAAAAGACTGAGTAGTGGAAAGGTTGGAGGGATTTTAGGATAAGATTTGGGAGGTGGATAGAGGAGTGTTTGGTTTGAATAAATATGGAAAGATTTGGGGAGGAAATCATGGGGAGTTGAGGGGAGAGGAGGAGTTGTGTCGAATTTGGGATTGTGGGCATACAAAATTTTGACTAAGTTTGGCTCTCTCTCAAGTTTTGGTCTTCTGTGTGCTTTTGGGGTTTCTTTTGTTGGTGGTCGATTATGTTGGTTTCTCCATTAGGGTATCGTACAATTTTGCCTACTTTGATTTTGGCAACTATTTCTGCTATTGGTTATTTCTCTTTCTGGCCGAACTCTCTCTTTTCCCCACTTTCTCAATTGTGTTTTTGGAACCGAGTGCTTCTTACTTTTTCCCTCTCTTCATCTTAACTGTTGTAGCCGAATACCTTGTTCCCTTCTATTCTTTCAGCTATTTGCTCTTGGTTGAGGCTGATCCTCTTCTCATTTTCTCTCCTAATTGGTTATTGTTCCTTGGCCGAATATCTTATTTTCTTCTTCCTTTACAATTTTTTCTTCATTGCAACTAGGGATCAAGCCGAATACTTCTCCTTCTACTCTTTTGGTTCTGGACTATTGTTTTTCGACTTGTATGGGTAAGTGGTAATTCTTCCTCTCTTTCGGTCACACTAATAGTTTCGTCTAACACCTTCCGGTATTGATGTTTTCTGATTAAGGTACAACCATTCTGTTTTGCCTCTATTATCTTGTGAATTTAGCTCTTGTATAGTCTGGGCTGATTACTCCTATTATCCATTCATAGTTTACGTGGTGGTAAGTTCTCGATATTTTGGTTATAGTTAATTGCGTTCATGGTGAAAGTTAATAAGACTAAGATGTAATGTAGATTCTGTTAAGGTTTTGGAAGTCAATTGAGATCACTAGTTTAAAGGGGGAGTAAACTATATTTGCTCAAACAGGGTAGGTAACGTGTATTATTGAGGATTAAGTGCGTGTAAGAAGGCGTTTAACCTTAATGGTTTTAGGACTGACATTGGGTCGTGTTTGATTCTAGGTTGGTGTTCGTGGAGATTGCACTCTTTTCGCAAACAGGTGTGTAATCACACTCCTTTAAGCGTAGATCGGCAAAAGCAGAAAAAGTACGACCAGTGATGCTACACAAGTGTACACTCGCTTGTGGTGGTTCGAACGCATAGAACATGGACATTCAAACGTAAAGGCCTCTATGAGTGATTTCATGGGCTTAGGCCATTCTAGGCCACATTGGGCCAAAATGGGCCGTGTGGGCCCTATGGGCTCGTGGGCCCCACACGGGTAAACCACACAAACGTTTGGAGTATTGGGCAAGGCTGTGTAGACCACACGACCAAGGTCATAATTGGCCTTTATGGGTCACACGGGCGTGTAGGCCCACATGGGCTGTACTGTGGGCTTTAGGCCCATTTTCATTGATTGGTTGTTAAGGTTACACGGGTCGCCCGAGACGATTGTGGACCTACTGTTGGGTCGGTAAGTATATTTAGACCCCATACTGATGAAATGATTGTTATACCCCTATGAGGTAAATGACTAATATGCCCCTATATTACTTATGATTGTGTTTGAGCAAGACATATCTGCATATACGTATGATATTATGACATGACATGTTACATGGGGGTGGGATTGATATATTTGGAGAAAGTGTAGTGTACTGGCAGCTCCGCTGCATATATTGTTTGGTGCCACAACTGGTACTATATTTTGGACTGTAAGGATGGGTGGGTCGATTTAATCCCCACATGGAGTGTAGGGTTGGACTGAGTGGAGTATAAAGGATGGATGGGTAGGATTTTTGATTGCATTTATGTTACTAAAATGGGCTAAGGCCCACACTGCTACTGATATTGAATTGGGCTTAGGCCCTAATTGTTACTGAACTATTACTAAAACGGTCTTAGGCTCAGACTGTATTTGCCTATGGTGTGACTGCTTGTTTCTTTAGTAAGGGATTACACACTGAGTTTTCATAAACTCACCCTTCTGCTTTCCTGTGCAGGTAATCCTTAGCCATGTCGATGCTGCGGGGGACTCGATGGTGGCCACACAACCGCACTTGTTTCGCTTTTCAACTTTTATTTTATAAGAAATTTGATTTGAGTTACAATTATGTAATAAGGCCTCTTAAAGTTTTTCCTTGGTTTGAGATTTTATTTACTTTAAATCATATTTCTTAGAAGTAGGCCACAGTTTTACTAAAAATATATTTATATGCTTTCAAAACACTACGCTATTGCAATGTTTTCTAACAAGCCTCCGCAAACAAACATGGTTTTTTTAAAAAAAATACAACAACCTAAAATGAGTAACACTTGGATATATCAACTTGGGTTTTTAACAACGATCAAGAAACTATAGATTTTCATAAAGATCACAACGAGGTTTCTTTTATATAAAGAATGGTCATTTCAATGGAACTACATTTCTTGAAATTCCCTTCAGTGCGACATTGCATATTCGGCCATAACGTCTAGGTCAGGTTTGGCCAATTCCATAACAACTTTTATCCAAACCCGTGATTCTATCCCTTTGACCAAGTCCACAACCACCTCAGTAGAATTTCAATCGAACACTACCTCTCTCACCTCATGACAATAAAATAAATACACCTTGTATGCCATGGGATTCGAACCCAAGTTCTCCCATTTACCAAGTCATGCCACTTGCCACCAAGCCTCAAGGCTTATTTGTGACAAAAACCTCTCACGTTTAAATATAAGGCCTAAATGCTAACATCCAGATTCACTTAAGAGCAAAAGCTAAAACTTTTGCAAAAGTAAGAACTTGAATCCAAGCTTCTCTAACACTCCTAAATATGCCCAAACACTTAGCCATTATAGCAGACAATCCATTTGTGAAATTTTTTTGCACAACTAAAATCAAATTGTTTCGATACTCAAAGCCCATTTCTTCTAGGCCCAAATTTAGGGCGTTACAATTCACCCCTCCTTAAAGAAATTTTGTCCTCGAAATTTCCAACTAGCAGGGTAGTCGCGTAACAACTACACCACTATGCTCATACTGCGCACTCTGATCCCAATAACGCTAACACACTTTACTTTGGACTTGGAACCTCTTACACACACTCAAAACACCTACCTACTGGAGCAGATAGACATCACATGCATACAATCTCTATGTCCTAATCATCACACTCAAACAAAATATACCTAACTTAAAAGTGATTTGGCAATCCCGAGCCTGATGTTATTTAGACCTGCATCTGAGACATGCTCCTAACTTCCTCCAGCATTTGCCTAGATGACGCCTTCTATAGTACTCGTAAGTTAGAAAGTTCAGATGCATTTTAACATGCTTCACAGAACAAGGCTCCAGCCCTAGAGAACTGCGATCTCTCTTCTTTTTATAGTCCACACACCTAGCCTGGAGCATTTCACCAATCTCCTTAACTTCCTCTAGTGCTTCCCTTACTAACCGGGTCAGTGCCTCAATACCAAGCTCCAGGTTATCGCTATTCGTAGTTAATAGACTTACCCTGACCTCCATCTTAGCTACTGGTGCAGCCGCTGCCTCCCTAGCCTCATCGTTAGACATGTGGCCCGATGCTGAAGACCCAGCCCCAGTACTTCCACGGCCTCTACCGCGGCCCCGTGCACCCCTTCTGCGTGTACCTCTTGTGCTCATAACAATCACAAATTATCTGCTTTAAGAGTCTTATGAATCAATTCATAATTCTAGTAATTATTAACTAATATTTTATGATCAAGCAGTAGTTAAAGCTTTGTTTTCGTATAGCAGAATCTCACTACAGTTTTCAGTCTTCAACAGTCTCAGTTAACTCAGATTCTAGGGTTTCCAGTATAGTACCACTACCTATAGTATAACATTTCAGTCTATAATAGTAAACAGTGTCAGAGAATTTACAGATTTGGAGCCGGAGACTTGGTATGCCATGCTTCCAGTCACAACGTTTCAAAACATCTCAAATTCTTTGAAATCCTTTTAAAATTAAATTTTCAAAAACCCATTCCACAGCCAAGTTTTGTAACTTAGCTCTGATACCACTAAATGTAACACCCAAACCCGAACTAGACGTTATAGCCAAATCTGGCGTGTCACATCGAAGTGTTTTTCAAAAATTGATCTTTTAAGTAAAAATTCGTTACTGAATTTAAACCCTTTTATTATTATTTAAAAAAAGTTCTCGTCAAAACGTTTACCTTATTAACCATCAGTGTTATATTAAATTGATTTAAAAATGCGGAAGCTTTTTAAGTCGATGAAGTTTAAAACGCGTGTTTTAGAAAACAATCATTGTTTTAAAAACTCATCTTTACCTAAACTAGCAGTTTAAAAAATATATATATATTCCAAAGCCTAATTAAAAATTAAAACCCACAAACGGCCTTACTAGAAAATAAAAAAAACCCAAAAGTGAAATTTAAATTAAATAAAGTCAAATGCAAGACACAACAGTCGTGTGGCCACCTCCAAGTCCCTTGCAGCACCAAATTTTCTAAGGCTGTGGATTACCTGTACAGTTGAAAAGAAAGGGTGAGTTTATGAAAACTCAGTGTGTAGCCCTATCAGTCAAACAGTAAACAGTGCATGTAGTAACAGTCTGGGCTTGAGCCCTATTCAGTATCAGTACAGTCTGGGCCTTAGCCCTATGCAGTAACAGTGTAGTGTAATGCAATTATGCATCCCACCCAAATCTAGCAAGCACACCATCCGTATCAACCAGCACACCATGTGGGGATATAAATTGACCCAGCCAGCACACCAATATCACAACAAAATGCCAGTAATAATAATGCAGCATAGCTGTCAAAATAGTAAATGTGGCAAAGCCACCAGTAATAGTGAATGTGACATAGTCACCAGTACAGTACTTCCTCCATATCAAAATCTCAACCCCACGCAGTATGTCATGTCATGAATATTACATGTATGCAAAGTCATACTCAGTACAATCATATATGTAAATCATAAGCACATCAGTCATACGGAACATAAAGGCACAATCGCCATTTTACCATACAGGGGTACTACGGTCATTTTACCCTATAGGGGCATTATAGTTATTTTACCATACAGGGGTATTACGATCATTTTACCCTATAGGGGCATTACGATCATTTTACCTTACAGGGGCGTTACGGTCATTTTACCCTACAGGGACATTACGATCATTTTACCCTACAGAAGCATTACGGTCATTTTACCCTATAGGGGTATTACGGTCATTTTACCCTACAGGGGCAGTACGGTCATTTTACCCTACACGGGTATTATGGTCATTTTACCCTACAGGGGTATTACGGGTATTACGGTCATTTTACCTTACAGGGGTATTACGGTCATTTTACCCTATAAGGGTATTACAGTCATTTTACCCTACAGGGGCATTACGGTCACTTTACCCTATAGGGACATTATGGTCAATTTACCTTACAGGGGTACCCTATAGGGGTATTACAGTCATTTTACCCTACAGGGGTATTACAGTCATTTTACCTATTTTGGGGTTTCAGCTTAGGTCACGACCTCTCCAAAGGTCTACAGTCACTTCAAGCGACACCGATAACCTAAACGATCATAACGGTGTAAATGGGCTCAAGGCCCATTACTCGGCCCAAGTTGGCCGACACTCTCGTATGGCCCATTTAGCCCAAATTTAGTTACGGCTATGTGACCTACATAGCCAGTCCAATATTTATCACTTATTGTGGATTTAATCTGTATGGGGCCCACGAGCCCATTGGGTCCACCCGACCAATTTCGGCCCAACATCGCCCATAATGACCCAAGTCCACAGAAACGCTCGTGGTGGCCTATATAGTCTATTGCCCACGATTTGTGGGCTTAGTTTACCCCACGAGTTATCGCACGCTCGTGAGGCCTCAAATGCCAAAGTTTCGACATTTCGACTTTTCAAGTTTTGCTGATCCAAAGTAAGGAAGGGTGTGGTTACACACCTTTTTTTGCTTTTTGACAGTAATAGATTTTGGTGCACAGTTACACACCTTTTTGCGCAATCAAGTGAACCGCTCTCGAGCCCAAAGCCTACATTCCAATAAGGCACCCTGTCAGTTTTCCAATCTATAGAATTCACAAAACTTAATCCCAAATCGCCACCCACTACTCACCTTGAATGAACGACAATGGCTTATTTCTTTTTAAATCACTGACTCCATGATCGAACGTTTCTTTCCGATTAACTGCATAAACCAAAGATCGTATTAGATAGAATCAATTGCAGATGTGGCTTAAATCCACAAATATCATTTACAGAAGCACATGGATATTCGAGCTTTGCCCAAAAAGAAAAAAGGTAATGCATTTACCTTTATTGGGAAAAATGAGAGGATAAGGTTTTAATCACTTTGAAAACACTTAAACTCCTTTACTCCACTGAAATCCCCAAAACCCATCTCATATTACAACATGAAGAAGAATGAGAAGAGTAGTCAAAAAACATAAGAAGAAAACATTTGGCTTCCAAAAAGATCCAAAAGAACAGATATAAACACATATTGGAACGATCGTGAAACAAGAGAGAACATACGAGTACCTATCATTTCGTCAGAACTCTTGCGAGACCAAAACCACAACACCAACAGTAGGCACAAAAGCAATTGGCCTACACCAAAAAGTAGGGAAAAATCAAAAGAAGATGAAGAAAAGAAAGAGGGACAATTGGCTAGGAGAAAAATCGAAGGAAAAGAGATAATGGGGAAGAAAGAAACTATATTCGGCCAAGATGAAGAAAGAAGGCGAGTGAGACAAGAGGAGAAGAATAAATTCAGCAGAGGGAATTATGGAGAAGAGAAAAGAGAAGAGAAAAGAAATGCTTCAGAGAAGATAGCCAAAATTTAGCAATTGGCCTTTAGGAGTTTTGACAAAATGAACAAAGTACAAAATGAAGAAGAAAGTCAAAGGAGAAAGAAAAGAACTCGAATGGTTAATACGCAACTCCGCTATCAAATGACTACGAAACCAGAAGAGAGAACATGAGTAGCTACCAAAACCCAATGAACTAGACCAATTTTGCACTAAGTGCCTAAGACCAATCTGGTACCCAAAAAATCCCAAATTCGGCCAACTCCACCCCTTGTCAAACTCCATGATTTTCTTTACCAAAATCTCCTCCATATCCATAACAACCATCATCCAAACCCTTGATTCTCTCCCTTTGACCAAGTCTACAACCACCTCAGTAGAATTTCAATCCAACACTACCTCTCTCATCTCATGGCAATAAAATAAATACACCTTGTATGCCATGGGATTCGAACCCAAGTTCTCCCAGTTACCAAGTCATGCCACTTGCCCCCAAGGCACAAGGCTTATTTGCGACAAAAACCCCTCACGTTTAAATATAAGGCCTAAATGCTAACATCCAGATTCACTTAAGAGCAAAAACTAAAACTTTTGCAAAAGCAAGAACTTGAACCTAGGCTTCTCTAACATTCCTAAATATGCCCAAACACTTAGACATTATAGCAGACAATCCATTTGTGAAATTTTCTTGCACAACTAAAATCTAATTATTCTGATAATCAATGCCCATTTCTTCTAAGCCCAAATTCAGGGCGTTACAGGGTCTTACATGTATGTTTTGATGAATTTGGCTGCCTATAAGTGTATTGAAATGATATTATTTTGGTTGCTTTGTGTGCTTGAGATTAGGGTGGCAATTTGGCTTTGCAAATGGCCTATTTTTGTCCACACGAGTAGAGACGGGCGTGTGTCTCAACCGTGTGTGACACACGTTCATGCTACACGACCGTGTGTCCCTTGGGGAAGTCTTATAATTTAAAGTTAGTCTCGAGCACGGCCTAGACACACGAGCGTGTCTGGTGGCCGTGTGAGGCACACAGCCTTGGCACATGGGCATGTGTAGCCATTTCAAAGGGTACACGAGCTAGACACACTGGTGTATGGTTATCCGTGTGACCTAAGTCAGTTTCGACCACAGCCAAGGCATACGGGCATGTCTCCGGCTGTGTGGTATAAGTCAATATGTATGCCCTATTTTCACACAGGCATGTTTGATAACCGTGTGAGTCACACAGCCTATTCACACGGGCGTGTGACTTGTGATTGCATAATTTTTCTAAGTGTCCAGAAGCTTTTATATGTTATTGGTTTAGTCCTGAACCACTTTTATACATGTTTTAAGGTTTCATATTAACTTGTAAGGGACAATATGAATGTTTTTGAATAGTTTATGATAATAAATGCATAAATGTATGTGAATGACGTTTAATATTCGGTAATGCCTCGTAACTCGATTATGGCAATGGATACGGGTTAGGGGTATTACAGTTTGAATGCCTATATATGCTACGTATTGGTGTCATTTGGATTGATGTAGGTGAGTTCAAATTGGGTGGCAAATTGGCTTGGTAAATAGCTTATTTTTGTCCACATGGGTAGAGACATGGGTGTATGTCTCAGCCGTGTGCAACACACGGTTAGATTACATGGCTGTGTCTCCCCTGGTGTTGAAATTAAAATCAAGTCAGTATGCTTCACATGGCCTTACACACGGACATGTGACTTGGCCATGTGGCATAAGTCAATATACCCTACAGGTTTGACATGACCTGGCACACGGGTGTGTGTGGCCATTTTTAGGGCACACGAGCTAGTCATATGGGCATGTGAGTTGGCCGCATGACCCAAGTCAAAGAGTTACACGGGGTCAGACATAGGCTGGGACATGGTCATGTACTCTCATTTCGAATGTCCACACAGCCTGCGACACAAGCGTGTCTTTGGCCGTGTGTGAGACACGGCCAAGCCACACGGGCGTGTGTCCCCTATTTTTGAGAAAATTTTCTATGTGTTTTAAAAGTTTCTAAAGTTATCAGTTTCTTTAGTCCCAAACCACCTCAAATGCATGTTTTGTGGCTCGTAGGCTCATATTAGGGACGATATGAATGTTATTGATTGAAGTTTAAATGAAATTTGAAATTGTATGTGGAATGTACGTGTAAATGTATAATATGTTAGGTAATGCTCTGTAACCTTATTCCTGCGTGAATATGGGTGAGGGGTGTTACACATGTCTCGAGAAAAAACCCTATAGGAAAGTCATAGTCATCGCCATCAAAGAAGTTGAAAGAATTTCACAGTCGTTTGTCAGTTTCAGTGGGTTATTCTAGGAGAGATAGAGGAAAACAACATCTGAGTTCGAAACCTCAGGCTATGTTTGTAGCCAGCGTAGGCAGTATCAGAAAATAACAAGCTCAAATGTCAACAATGTAATAGACAATAGTTCAGTGAACGCAGATTTAAAGATGGATCATGTTTTAAATGCGATTCTTATGAGCATTATCTTAGAGATTGCCTTAAAAGGTTCGATAAAGAAAAGGCTCAAACTACTTGACTGTAACATCCCAAATTAGGGTCTAGTTAGAATAATGGTTTTGAGAATACAAATTTGAAATAAACATAATTATTTTACGAGCATTATGAGGTTTATGATATGATTGCATGTTTGTGTGAAATTTTCATGATGAAATTCTATGCCTAAGGTGTCCAATTTGACTTTAGGGACTAAATTGAATAAGTTGCAAAACTTGTGTTCTAGAAGCTTTAAGCATGAAATTGTATTAGATTATCAATTAGAGGTCCTTAAATAGCAATTTGACCAAGTTACAAAATTTTGGACAAAAATGGTCGTGAATAAGAAAAATTTGAAAGAAAGGCCTTAAGGGCATTTTTGTCATTTGGTAAATAAAAAGGGAAAATGAAGTGAAAATCTTGTCCATATTCTCCAAGTGCTAGCTGAAAGTTTCATTCTCTCCATAGCTAGATTTTTCAACTTTTCAAGCTTGATTGTAAGTGCTCCCAAGCCCCGTTTTTAGTGCTCTTTACATTTTTGAGATCCTTAAAGCATGGTCTATCCATTTCTAGCCATATCTTGAAGTAGGGTTCATGTATGAAGTTTGACCCATGTGTGACATGGTTGTATTTTGATGTTTAATGAAAGAATTGAAAGTTTGATGTGACAGCCCTAAAGTGACCCTAGTCGGAAAGCGGTCTCGGGACCGCTAGACCGAGTCACCAAATTATTTGAATGTGATAATTATTGCCTAAAATATGTGAATATAAATGTGTGAAAGTTTTAAGCTTCGATTTAGTTAATTGCATGTGAATTTAGTTGATAGGACTTATGTGAGAAAATTTAGAAATGTGCTAGGCAAATGCAAGTGGCCTAATAGTGCATGTAATCAAAGGGGTGGACTTGCATGTCAATTTCCCCCCATTTAAGTACTAGTGGCCGGCCGTGACAAGGGATGATGGGCAAAACATGTCATGAAACATGTTGTGTTAATGGAAAAATAAAATAAGAAGCATGGGCAATAAACTAATAAGAAATTGAAGGAAGAAAACAAAGAAAAAAATGTGTTCATCATTCTCATGCATGATCGAAAAAAAAAGAACAAAAAGTCTTTCTCATTTTGTTCTTCTTGGCCGATTGTAAAGAGGAAGTAGGGAGGGAGGCATTCGGTCATCCTAGGCTAATAGCAAGGTAAGAAGTTTATATTAGTTCATGAAATTTTGGTTAATCTTGAGTAAGATATCAAACTACTTTTGTAACCCATGTAGATATTTTGATTTGTGATATGGACTAGGGCTTTCGGCTATGGTATTTGACAATGGTGAATTTTGTTGTTCCATGTTAAATTTAGATGAGCAAAGATAGATGAGTGTTTGAACTATACAAATAATCATATGTGAGCAATGGGTGCTAAAGGGAAAGAAATCGGCTACCTTATTATGTACCAAGGCCGAATGTGTACTTGGTAAAGGAGGGGTTGTTATTGAACATTAGGTCATGTCCCTAGTGAATGGATGAATTGGTAACCATTGTGTATGAAGATTTGCTTTACTATGTTTTTGTTAGCAAGATGAGAAACGAGTTAAGATGGTCTTGGTGTAATTGCCGAATGCATGTTTAAGGAATTGGTTAAGTACATTGTTATTAAATGCTTGTTGTTAAGGAGTTTTGAGTTGGTTATAAATTGGGTTTAGTGTTCGAGGAACATTGGTTTGGACACCTAGTGCCGAATGTGTTCAAACGCAACTTACCAAGTGCATAAATATGATAATGCTATGATGGTAGACTTAATTGGAATTCGGCATTGTAAGTGATGCTTTGGGCTCTTGTGTTGGTTAGGGACAAAATGTATGTTATGAGGAACTAAATGATGTATCTGAATTCGAAAATGCAAGGTATTAAGCTAGTCCTATTATTCGGTGGTGCATCAGTAGAGCACATGTATAATGCTTGAATAACTAGTCAATAAAATTATTCGCACCTAATTGTATAATATAAATGTATTTAATTGAATAGTTAAATTGATAAATTATTAAATAAGTTCTATCTGTTTGAATTAAGCTCAAGAGCTTAGAGGACCAAAGTTGGATAAGGGGAAGGAAAAGTGATCGAATAGCCGTCGAAACCGTTCGACAACATCCGAGGTAAGTCTTCGAGTAATGACCCTACTTGAATTATATCGAAATGATTAGTCATACTATGACGGATAGCCGAATGTGCATAGAGACTATGTTATAAAGCCAATTGAAATCATGCTCTTTGTGTGTGGCTATTGAGCCGAAATTGGAAAGGTTTAATAAATGTTTTGTGTTTGAGCCTTAGTAACGAAAATGAAATATGGATGTGTCATGATTATTTATATATGTGTGCATGAGCATTTGAATGATATCCGGGCTAAGTCCCGAAGGCATTTATGCTAGTGATTTTATCCGGGCTAAGACCCGAAGGCATTTGTGCGAGTTGATATATCCGGGCTAAGACCCGAAGGCATTTGTGCGAGTTGCTATACTCGGGTTAAGACCCGAAGGCAATTGTGCTTGTGGTTATATCCGGCTAAATTCCGAAGAAACTTGGGTTTGAAGGTGAGCGTTTTGTGCTGTAATAAATTCAATTAATACGCTCGAAAAACCCAAACGATAAGGTATGTTTGCATGTGCATCGGAAAAGTCGATTCGTTTTAAATAGTATTCGTTCAATCGACTAATGAACTTTCGGCTTTTAGATAGGTTGATACCTTGTGTGTGTATATGTTGATGAAGTGTGAAGTAAGTATGATTATGAGAATGTGTATTAATAAAGTGATTCATTTAGCTATGTGAATGTAATACTTTAGTCAAAGCCGATTTCATTACTTGAAACTTACTAAGCTTTAAAATGCTTACCCCGTTGCTTTGGCTCTCTGTTTTATAGATTTTGTTCGTTAGCTATCGGATTCGGGATCATCGAAGTCGAAGTCATCCACACTATCAAAGCCCTTTTGGTACTCTTTTAGTTGAACTCTGGATATGGCATGTATAGGACTACCCTTTGTTGTTTTTTTCAAGTACTTTTTGTGATGTATGTGTGTACAGCCATGCGAAAATGGCTCGTAGAAGTGGAGTATGGCATTAGACCATTTGTGTTTATGTATATATATATGGTTTCATGATGTGACTATGGACTGGAATGGAAGTGTTGGGCAAATGATCAGCCATTGGAATGGCTAAATATGATCATATGTGGACCTATGTATGACAAAACTCTAGTTGGTCCATGGTAACCACGAAATAGGTAAAGTTTACCTTGAAAATAGATGCTGACAGCAGCAGTGGTGTGGATTTGAAAAATCACTAAAATTTGTAGGAATGGAATTAAATAGTGAATAAATTATGTAATCGAACCGTGATGAATCTATTTTCATATGAAAGCAACGAAACAATCATATGAACAGTATATTAAGAGATATTAAAGTTCTCGTGAAACAGGGCCAGAACGGTTTCTGGATCTCCTGTTTCGACTTTGAAAATTTACCATAAATTATCCAGAGACAATTAGAAGTCATGCCTTATATTTATAGATTCCCCTTTGAGTCTAGCTTCATTAGAAACAAACGGCATGAGTATTGAAGCTCTGTACAGGGAGATATCCAAGTCGTAATACGTGAAGGTCAGAGTAGTCGAACCCAGAATCAGGGGAGACTTTAACTAATAAACTGTACCAATTGGCCTGACCAAAAATTCTAGAAATATATCCACAGATGGATATATGAGTCTAATTTCAGGGAAAATTTACGGAATCAGTTTTCAAGTTTTGGAAATCGAGATATGATTTTTAAGGCGACAGTGACGCGGTTAGCCAGCCTGTCTGGAATTTTTTTTTAAATGGACTGTGAAAACAAAGTAATTAAGTCTGTTAGCACCTCGCATTCGACTCCGGCAACGGTCTTGGGTACAGGGTGTTACATTTGATGTGTGTTTAACATTTTTACTAGGTGATTTTTAGTGAAAACACCTAAAAAGGATTTATTTGTAAAATGTGTAAAAATGAGTAGTAAAAATGTGAAATAAAGGAAAATGTGGGCTGCTATGAGCTTGGTATCGATTCAGCTAGGCTTGAGTAACCAAGAAAATGCATGCATTTCATTTTACGAGCTTAGGGACTAAAGTGTAAATAAGTGAAAAGTTAAGGGTAATAAGGTAATTTTAGCAAAGTATGAATTATGGGTCAATTCAAACAATGTGTGTACTGAACAAGTGAAATGTGACATTATAGATCAAGAAAAACGTGATTCGGGTCTTGATCAGGGGAAAAACAAGGTATACGAGGTAAGTTCATATGTAAATTATGCAACATGCACCATACTTTAAATGCTTTAATAATGCATGCATGGTAAGTACATAAATATTTAATGTGATGTTGTATCATATATTTAATGCTTAAAATTTATTATGAATTATGCTTTGATTATTCCATGAGCATGTGATTGGTACTATGGATACTAAAATCAACATTACGAGCAAGTTCGACAGAAATGTGATATAGAAGAAAATCTCGTTTGAACCTTAGGAATAGATTAGGATACGAGTGACATGTCACTAGGAACTATGTAATCTGAGCCCATGAGTTGTGGTATGAGTTCATGATATATGTGACACATGTTATGGCGGTCTAGGTGCTGTGTAGTCTGACATGTGTTGTGGATACCTAATAGCTTGTGTGAGTAGCCTGTGTAGCTACATCCTAATCGACAGCTTGTGTGAGCAGACCTGTGAGTAGCTCGAAAGTGAGCAATATGTGATATGTGATATGAGGTAGCATTGGCTACATATAGGGCACTTAGGTGTAAGATTTCGATGTATCCGATGGTATTCCGAGTGTTCAACGGGTAATCTAAAGACTCGAGTGGCAAATTGAACAAGTAAAACATGGGCGTTAGATAGTAGAGGCCACCATGAGCTATTTCATGGGCTTAGGCCATTTTGGGCCATGTTGGGTCGAAATGGGCCGTGTGGAGAATATTGGACCAGGCTGTGTAGTTTACACGGCCAAGGCAATTTCTGAGCTTGTGGGCCCACATGGGCCCGCATTATGGGCCTTGGGCCCATTTTCACTATTTGACTGTTAAGGTTGCACAGGTCGCCCGAGATGACTGTGGACCTACTATTGGGTCGGTAAGTATACTTAGACCCTAAATTGACAAAATGACTATTTTGCCCTTATGTGGTAAAATGACTGTTTTGCCCTTAAGTGGTAAAATGACTATTTTGCCCTTACGTGTTAGGATAACTATTTTTCCCCTATGCGAGGTATTTATATGTATGTACATGTATGATTGTATTTCAGCATGTTGTTTAAATTGTAATGCCTACATGTATGATTCTATAATATGACAAGACATCACTTTATGATGCATTGCATAGGGATGGGTTTGTTATGATTGGAGGAAGTGTACTGTACTGGCAGCTCTGCTGCAAATCACTGATGGCTCTAAGCTTATTATACTGGCAGCTCTGCTGCAATTATATTAATGTCGTAACTGGTGCTATTTTTGGTGTATAGGGATGGGTGGGTTGATTTTATCCCCACATGGTGTGTAGGGCTGGACGGAGTGGTGTGCAGAGGCTGGTTGGGTAGGATTTCTAATTGCATATCTGAACTGTTACTGTTACTACACTGTTTTACTGTTACTGTAATGGGCCAAGGCCCAAACACATGATTGTTTCTGTATTGAGATGGGCCAAAGCCCAAACTGATATTGTCACTATTACTAAAAAAGGCTTAGGCCCAGACTGTGTTTGTTTTCTGGATGTTTGCTTGTATGGGATTACACACTGAATTTTCGTAAACCCACCCATCTGTTTAACTGTACAGGTCATCCCCAACCTTAGGCGGATCGGTGCTGCGAGGGACTCAATGTTGGCCACACAACTGCACTTCCTTTCTTATTTGATTTTTAATTTATAAGTAATTTAATTTAGGTATTTGTTTATGTAATAAGGTCGTTATGGATTTTAACTTAAATTTGGGTTTTTATTTTCTTGGGTTTATAACTGCTAGCTGTAGGAAAAGACACGTGTTTTCAAAAAGATAAATGTTTTTTCCCAAAACACCAAGTTTACGTGACATATTTTAAAAGCTTCCGCAACAAACAATATTTTAAAAAGTAATAACAATTTTAATATGATTAACATTTTGCTAAAAGACTTGAGCTTTAAACTAAACAAACCTCTATAAAAACACACAAAGAGGATAAGTTGAGAATGGGTTTTTACAATATCGTACTTTGCGAAAAACACTTCAATGTGACATTGCTAGATTCAGCCATAACGTCCAGGACGGGTTTCGGGTGTTATAGGGAGAGTTTCAGTCAAGCAAATTTTCCTTGCATGTAAGTAATTTTAAGCCTATTTTTAATGATTTCTGTGTTTTTAAAGTCGTTTTAGCTTAATCTATCTAGCCGGAGGATCAATTTATAAAACTGTTAAAGATTCAGGGTTATTCCATGAATGTTTTTGTGTGATTCCTGATGTTTAATGATAGATTATGAGTCCTTGTTGATAAATAAACAAGTTTTGTAAAGAGATTTTTTGATGAAAATTACATTTAAGGACTTGTTTGTAAAAATAGTAAAATTTCATGTTAAAATTATGAAATGATGGTTTTTGTGAGTTGATATAGGTCCCTAATGAAATCGGTTAGCTTGAATGGAGGATGAAAATGCTTAGATTTCAATTTATGAGCTTAAGGACTAAATTATAAAAGGTTAAAATATTGTTGGCAAAATAGTAATTTTGCATAAATATGAAATATGGACTAAATTGAATGCTAGAGGTATTAAATGAATTGAATTTATCTATTTAGATTAAGATAGACCATGTACGGATTTAGATTGAGGAAAAGCTTAAGCCTTGGATTACTACTACTTCGTTTCTACGCCCTAGTTGTTGAGGTAAGTTCGCATGTAAGGATTTCTATATTCATGTAATTGAATTGTATGTTATTATGTATTTGTAATGCTATTGAACAATATATATATCCAAAGCAATGCTATGACAGTTATTGAGTCTCGGTTGAACCTTAGGAATTCGTAGGATACAAATGACATGTCATTAGGGATTTTCATGTTTCGGGTGTTGGTCTTGAATGTCCTACCGGTAACTGAGGTCCTGTATTTGTTGTGAATACTACACGGTTCGTATGAGCAACATCATGTAGCTTACATTCATACCCACAGCTCGTGTGAGCAGACCTATTTCACAACTTGTGTGAGCAATGATGTAAAGGAAAGGTTATGGTTATATGTTTAAGCACACTTTGTGTGAGCTTTCCCAAGTATCCAATGATATTCTAGTTGGTTTAACGGGCATGAAAAGGAATTGAAATGGTAAGTTTCAAATAAAATTATGCTTATGCTCATTAAAAGGATGTATGAATCAAATGATGTATTTTCTTATAAAAATTGTTTATCATGTGGTTAATCCAAATGAGTTATGTATAAATGCATTAGCTTGTTTATTGATGATGATGTTAGGCTTGGTTTGGGTTACATTATGTTTTTATTTAATATTATACAAAGAAATGGTAAATTGTGTTTCATTTCCTATGAACTTACTAAGCATTATGTGCTTATGTAGTTCTTTCCTATGTTTTATAGATTATCAGAAGCTTGATTAGTTTGGAAGCTTGCCGGAGATCTATCGCATTATCTAACATAAGTATCGATAGTTTTTGAATGTTTTTGCAGGTTATAATGACATGTATAGGTGAACTTGTAATGATATTTAGCTGAATGTTTAATGGATGTTTTAGTATGTACAACTTGTGCAAATTGTCTTGGTTGGTACCATTTGATACCTTGTTGAATAATGTCATTTTGGGTACTTGTTATGCATGAGTGGTATGGCTCAAATGGTATGTTGTAGGGAAGTGTTAATGGTCATGTTTGTGGCATGATTTGATAGAAGTTTAATTATAATTTATGATGGAAATGTGACCAAATATGTAGGCTTAGGTAAGTTTTGATGTTTGTGTTTGAAGTGCCTTGAATGGCATATTGGTTAGTTAATTTTAGGACTCTTGAAATGGTCATCATATGTATGTTTTGTTAGGATTTTGATGTCTTGTTTATGTGCACAAAAGGCCAATAGGTTGATAAATGATTTGGTGTTGGAAATGACTTGGTTTTGGGAAAATTTATGTCCACACGGCCTGAGATAGGGGCATGTGACTTAGTCGTGTGACACATGGCTTGGCGACACGGCCATGTGTCCCTTGTAGGTTCTTTTGTATGCAAGTTAGTAAGTTACATGACCTAGCACACGTCCTGGCACACAGGCGTGTGACACGACCGTGTGACCCTATTAAGAGAGTTACACTAGTAAAGACATGGGCTGGGATACGACTATGTGTCCCTAGTTCAAAGGTTTCATGACTTGAGACACACATTGTGTCTCAGCCGTGTGGAGCACACGACCGCATGACCCCTGTTTTCCAAAATTTATAACTTTTTCTTAAACTTTCCAAATGTTTTTGATTTAATCCCAAATCATTTCTTAGGTATGTTTAGGGACTCAAGGGCTCAATTTAGGGACAATATGTATGTGAATGAATGCTTTATAATGTGTTTACAATCTATTTATAATTCTCGATTTAATCTGACTATGGCTATGGGTTAGGGGTTGCAATCAAAATCAAGAAGTTTAATATTGTTATGTATAAAATGTTAGAGTATGCCTAAAAACCAATCATGAGATGATTATAATCACATACTCATTTTACCTTGTTTATAAATATAAGGCATTGTCACCATTATTTTAGTCATAAGAAAATATGATTATTCTTAAAAAGGTCCTTAGTCAAGTATTATTGTGCGCTTGGAAAACAATAATGCATTGAGACTAATGTGTACTTAATTGATGACAAAGAATTGTCATTAAAAAAGGGATGTCAAAATCAATACATGAGTATATGCTAGAGAACAAAATATTGGACTGACCCGTTATGGGTATGTTTCTTGGATTATTATGTCATAGTCACAATATTACTCATAGTGATAACTATGTATATGATCCTCAGACTTGAGATCATCATTGTCCCAACATCATGAGTCGTATGTTTTGCTACAGTCAAAACGTCGACTATAAACCATGTAGTGGGATATGGTTGATCAACATAAGATTAATAGTCGTATGTTTGTGGTATATCCATTGTGTGTTCAGGTTACCAGCTTAATAAAATAAATGTCTAGAACCATTTTTAATTCTCTCTGAAAATTTCAAGAGAAATTGGTTGTTCGTTTTTGACAGGGTAGACTATGTAGAGGCTAAAATGTTTTCGTTACGGCTTGGAATCGACATCGAATTAGCAACATCCTTTCAATGTTTTCAGTAAATAAGGTACATTTTCAACCCTATTTCAACCTAATTCGTTCCTTGTACATAGATCCTTGGTTGTGGATTGCAGGAATATCTTTTTTTGCTGCGCCTCAGCGTGTACCAATGGTCACAATAATGGTATCAGAGCCACTTGTATGATACGAATTTGTGATTAAATTTGTTGGTTGATGTGATCATATGAGATACATGTTGTATACTACGTTTCATATGCACGGTGTTTGAAAATGCATGGTTATAGCTCGATATCTCATTTAATTTAAGGTTGTAATTTTATAAATACAACCTACGTGTCGTGCCTTTCTATTTTTCTCTTGTACTTCTCTTCTCATCTTACTCCCTCGTATGTAAAATGAGTTTCTATAATTGTAAATTGTATGAGTTGATACGAACTAGAGAAAAAGAAGGCTGGGTTACCTAAAGTGGAAAAGAAGCTTGAGAATCTGCATAAAACCCTTAGGATTCCCTACAATTTTCCATTGGCTTAGGAGGAACCACATTAGTTTTATGGGCTATAATCGTTCCATTTATTTACTACTTTATATTTTTCTTGTATATGATACAATTGATGATATGTTAGCATGCATGTTATAGGATATTAATAAGATTAATGAAAGAATTAAATAGTCAAATTTTGACCATTAATAGTGATATTAATTTAAATTAAAAAACCCTCTATAAAATATTAAGTTAAGATTGCCTTCCAATATTTATCCTCGTTCAAGCCTCAATCAATACAATGTGGGTTCTACTAAAGTGAAGTACATGTATCTATCTTGGTCAAACACGAAAAACAATAAAATGATATTAGCCTATTATGATAATGGGTAATAACTTAACTAGGTTACTTTGATAGGGTTAGATACCTAATGGCAAGAGATTTTGATAAATCATGAGATGATTGGAATAAAATAGAGGAGTTACATGTGATGTAATTAACAAGTGTTGCTCACCTAAATAACCATAATCTTGAGAGTAAAGCCAAAGTTTACTTAAGAAGAGGTGAAATATGGATCCTTACCCACTAGAAAACTTTAGAGAAAGTCTTTCTGAAATTAAAATATGAGGGTTATTAATTTTGAATAAAATAGTGGGAGCATCATTTAATAAAGTCCTTTTAATGATTATAATAAACTTGATAAATGTACTCATGAGTATATTTTATTACTGTATATTAATTCTGGAAAACAACACAAGGTCTTTATCATTATGATCGATCCTTGAGAAGGACAAGCTGAATGGCTTGAACTTCCTTGACTGGTTTAGTAACTCGAAGTTTGTCATCAAACAAGAACGAAAATTATATGTCATTAAAGAACCCATTTTCTTAGGAACTAGCAGCTAATGCCTCTAGAGCTGACAAGGATTCTTATAAGAAGCATCTTGATGATATGTTAGACAAAGGATGTCTAATGCTTGCCACCATGACTCCTAAGCTTCAAAAGCAACACGAGGATATGGTTGCCTATGATATGATCTAGCACCTCAAGGAATTATATGAAGCGAAAGCACGTCAAGAGAGGTACTAGACTTTTAAAGCTCTATTTTGATGCAAAATAGTGGAGGAAACTCTTATGGGAATTCACGTTCTCAAGATGATAGGCTATATTGAAAGCCTTGAAAAACTAAGATTCCTTCTAGGTGTGGAGTTGGCCACCAGTGTCATCTTGCAATCATTCTCAGATAGTTTTAGCCAATTTGTCCTTAATTTCAACATGATTGAGATTAATTAGACTTTGCCATAGTTGCTTAACATGTTATGAACTGTTGAAAGTAACATAAAAAAGGTTGGGCCTAAGCCTAATCTGATGGTCTACCAGGAAAAAGGCAAATGAAAGGCTAAAACTAAGGCAAAACCTAAGGACAATGGCAAGGCTAATCCCAACAAAGGAAAAACTACATTGAAACCTAAAAGAGGAATTTCTAAGGAAGGAACATGTTTCTATTGTGGTTAGACCGGACACTAGAAGAGGGATTGCCCTGCCTATCTTGAAGAGGTTAAGAAGGAAAAGGAAAACAGAGCGTCCGCTTCATGTATTTATGTTATTGATATTAATTTATCAACATCTACTTCTTGGGTAGTAGATATCGGATGTAGTTCTTATATTTGTACCTCTAAATAGGGACTACAAAGGAGTAGGAATCTGGCTGAAGGAGTTGTGGACTTGCGAGTTAGGAATGGAGCAAAAGTTGCTGTATTAGTTGTAGGAATAAATATAATTTCCTAGTGGACTTTATTTAATTTTGAGGATTGTTATTTTGTGCCTAGTTTGACTAGAAACATTATTTCAATTTCTTGTTTAGGCAAAATTGATTTTGAGATAATTATTAAGAATAATTGTTGTTTATTTTATCTCAATAATGTTTTCTATGGTTCAACAAAATTAGTAAATTGACTTTACATTTTAGATCAAGATAGACCTTTTTATAACATAAATACTATGATACATGCATGGGAGCATCTAATGAAGACTCGATTGGAACAAAATTAAAGCCATCTATGTCAATCCAATTGAAATTCCTAATGGGCCTATGACTCGGGCTAGGTCCAAGAAGCTCAAAGAGGCGATGTTAGGCTTGATTCAGCAAGTTTGGGCCGACCATGAGAAGTCCAATTTTTATTGGACTCAAGATAACGATCCAATTTCATGCAATGTGTTGCATGTGATAGTTTGATTAGTTTGAACAAACTCTTCAATTTTTAACTGTGTTTTGTTTGTTAAATGCATCTTTGTTTAATGATCTGCTTCATTATGTGTTTTGTTTGTTAAATGCATCTTTATTTAATGTTTTGCATTAATACATCTACATCTTTTTAAAAATGTGCATTATGTTTCTTATTTATTGAATGTGTCTTTAGTTAATGCTTTGCATTAATAAATTAGCATCTTTTAAGACTTGTATTATGTGTTTTTCATATTTAATAAGTCATGCATTAGATCATCTCATTTGTTAATTTACTTCAAGTATGGATTAAATTGCATGTTCATTTTAATTTGTGTGCATGAAAGTTATTAAATATGTTGTTTTTATTAGTGTTTTAAGTTATTATTTAATCTTAAATATCTATTTTGCAAGTGACTTTTCATATGATTAAAGACTCTTCAAAGTAGGACAGTTTCAAAGCTTTTAAAAGAACATTAAGGGGGATGTTTAATGGACCAAAAGAGGCTCTTCAAGTCTGAATGTTTTTAGAGTCTTAAGTCTTTATCATGGTGCCATTTAAGACGATCTTACACAAGTTTTTATCATGTGGTTACAACGGAGCTGAAGGGACATCAATCAAACACATTAAGGATACTTTAAGTCTTCATTAAGGAGAATTAACATGCCTTTTCAACTAAATTAGATTCCAATGAAGAGATATAACTCATTGGCTTCCTTACAAGAGTTAAAAATGAAATTATTGCTTGTAATAATACTAGTTAATGGCTGAATATGAAAAGTCTAACATAGGCATTTGAACAGTCACAAAAGTGCCTATAAATTTCCTGTAAACAGAACTTTGATAGCTAATTTGAATTTTTATTAGTTTTGTGTGAGAATTCTATCTCTTTGTTCTTGGTTTAACTTCCTTGGACTTATCAAGTTCTCCTTGTGGTGTCAAACCCTTTTTTTTTTGAACTTATCACTTCCATCCTTTCTTTCTTTGTTCTGAAGTGTGGCGTTCTAACATACTGTTGGTTCCTATTTTGCTAAATAGAGAGTCACAGTTTACTTTTTCTTCAAATACTTGTTTGTTATTTCACTATGTAGAAATTGGGTCACGATCATTTATATCGTTGGTTCTTTTCTAAGTGTTTATTTCTACAAGTCATCCTTCTGAAACTTCTTTGTTATTTTCATTCAACCTATTTTCCATTACTCACAATTTCATTTTGAATTTCAACTTGAAACGATACTGAAATTAGTCAATCGGGAAATTCAGCGTTTTGTAATTGAATTCACGAGTACAAGCACGCATCATACTAAAAGATCAAAAATAAATGATTCTAATCAAACTTATCTTTGGCATTATTGTTTGGGAAATATAAGTGAGAAGTGCATATCAAAGCTCCATAAAGATGGGATTTTGAATTCCTATTGTTTTTAAACAATTGGATGTATATGAGTCTTGCTTGTTGGGTAAAATGACTAAAACTCCTTTCAATAGTAAAAGTAAGTGAGCTAGTGATTTATTAGACTTAATACACAGTGATGTATGTGGATCAATGAACACACAAGCCAAAAGATGTTTACAATACTTCATTACTTTCACTGATGACTTTAGTAGATATGGGTATATTTATCTTATGCGCCATAAATTGGAAGCCTTTGAAAAGTTTAAGGAATTTAAAAATGAAGTACAAAAACAACTAGGTAAAAGTTTTAAGGCACTTCGATCAGATCGAGGAGGAGAATACTTAAGCTTAGAGTTTGATAATTTTTTGAAGGAATATGGGATTGTCTAACAACTTACACCTCCTAGTACTCCATAGTGGGATGGAGTTTTTGAAAGGAGAAATTGAACATTGATAGACATGGTTCAATCAATGATGAGTTATGTTGATCTTCCTACTGCCTTTTGGGGACATGCACTTAAAACAACTACTTTTACACTAAATCGTGTTCCATCTAAATAGATTCAAAAGACACCATATAAGATATGGACTGGGGAGTTTCCTAGCATGTCTTTCATAAAGATTTGAGGTTGTGAAGCTTATGTTAAACGTCAAACACCTACTAAGCTAGAACCCAAATCTCAAAAGTGTATCTTTATGGGATATCCTAAGGAAACTAAAGGATATTTTTATTCAATCCTAATGAGAAAAAATGTTTTTTGCTTGGACATGAGTCTTTCTTGAAAGAGAGTTTGTCTTTAAAAAAGGAAGTGGTAAAAGAATAGAACTCAGAGAAATTCGATAACAACAACAGATCATTGAACTAGATATTGAACAATAATAGGTTCCACAAGTTGTTGAAGAATAATCAACTATTTTGGAAATAGAAATACCGTGAAGATTTTTAAGAGAATTTCATGTACCAGATAGATATGGATTTCTCATTACAACACATGATGATATTCCTCTTATAGATCAAGATGAGCTTAGGACTTACCAAGAAGCGGTGGCAAGCCTAGATTCTGAGAAATGGCTTGAGGCTAAGAGGCCTCAGATGGATTCCATGTCAGGAGACTAGGTATGGATCTTGGTTGACCCACCTGAAACCCATAGGGCACAAGTGGGTTTTTAAAAAGAAAACCGACATGGATGGTAAT
The DNA here is from genome assembly GCF_007990345.1 of Gossypium hirsutum. Lineage (NCBI taxonomy): Eukaryota > Viridiplantae > Streptophyta > Magnoliopsida > Malvales > Malvaceae > Gossypium > Gossypium hirsutum. The sequence goes on from NC_053431.1 coordinate 61,218,862, forward strand.
GTACAAACATACAAAGGGCGGTTAATTGCTAAATGTTTTCTACAAGTTAATGGTATTGACTATGATATTTCTCCTATTGCTATGTTTAAATCCATCCGAATCTTACTTGTAATAGTTGCATTTCATGATTATGAAATCTGACAGATAGACCTTAAAATAACTTTCTTTAATGGGAAACTGGAAGAGGATGTGTACATGACACAGCCTGAAGGTTTTGTCGATCCAAAAGATGTTGGTAGGATATTGAAGCTACAAAGATCCATTTATGGATTATAACAAGCTTTTCGAAGTTGGAATCTTTATTTTAATGATGCGACCAAAGAGTTTGGTTTTATCAAAAATGAAGATGAGCCTTGTGTTTACAAGAAAATTAGTGGGAGCACTATTGTTTCTCGGTATTGCATGTAGATGGCATACTTATCATAGGAAATGACATACCTACCTTACAGTTTGTTAAGGCTTAGATAGGAAGTTGCTTCTCTATGAAGGGCTTGAGCAAGGTTACATACATATTAGGAGTTAAAATCTATAGAGATAGATCAAGACGACTCCTAGGTCTAAGCCAAAGTACATAGATAAAATACTAAAAATGTTCAGTATGGAAGAATCTAAGAGAGGATTTCTACCTTCGTGACATGGTATTTCACTCTCGAAGGAAATGTGTCCTTCAACTTCACAAGGGAGAGAACATATAAGTAAGATTCCATATGCTTTGACTATTGGATTTATCATGTATGCCATGCTATGTACTCATCCAGATGTATCGTATGCTTTAAGCATGACAAGTCAATACCAATTAGATCTTGGTGAAAGTCATTGGGTCACAGTTAAATATATCCTTAAGTACTTGAGGAGTAGGCATACATTCCTTATATATAGAGGTGAGGAATAGTTGAGTGTAAAAGGTTACACTGATACTAGATTCCAAATCGACAAGGATGATTCACAATCGCAATTGAGTTTTGTGTTTTGCCTTAATGGAGGCACTATGAGTTGGAAAAGTTCAAAGCAAGATACAGTAGTTGATTCTACAAGTGAGACCAAGTATATTACAACTAGTGAAGCTGCTTGGATTAAGAGGTTCATATCTGAACTAGGGGTTGTGCCTAGCATATCAGATGCTATAGAACTTCGTTCTGACAGCAACGAAGCTATTGTACAAGAAAGGAACCTAGATCTCACCAATGATCCAAACATATACTTAGGCAATTTCATCTCACTTGAGAAACCTCTGATTGAGGAGATGTGAAAATATACAGAGTATGAATAGATGACAACATCGCTGATCCACTGAATAAGCCTTTGACATAGTAGAACCATGATAGTCTCACTAAGTCACTCGGTATTAGATATATGATTGTTTGGTCTTAGTGCTAGTGGGAGTTTGTTAGAATATGCCCAAATGACATGACCACAACCTGAGGCTCAATAAGCTCCAAGCCCGATCCCATCGAGTTACCCAAAGATCCAATAACTCGAGCTTGGGCTAAGCGCCGTCAAGAAGTTGTTTCAGCTTTATTTGCTCAACTTTGGAACGACAATGAGCTCCAAGCCAAAGGGATAGATCGGGCTAGCTTAGTATAAGCTCCATGCACTTTAGTTCAAGCTGATTTCAACTCAATTCTAGCTTGCCGATCTCTGTCTAGTTCAATTCAGCTCGTTGAGCTCGATTTAGTTTTCTTCTAGCTTATGTCTTTATCTTTTAAAATAAACTAAGTATTAGCTTTATTTCATAAAAATTTTCACAGCTCAAATTTGAATTCCCTAGCTCAAATCAGCTAATTAAAATTGTTTTCACATGTTCGAGCTAGTAGAATTTAATGTGTCTTATTTAGTGCATAATTTTAATGTGTTTGGATTTGAACAAATTTAATAGCTGCTGCTATTTAATTTGTCCAGCCGATTACATGTTTTAATTTGTCTAAGCTACAACCGAATTTATGTTGTGTCTTAATTTATTGTTTGTGTTTATTATGCCTTAGTTATTACTTGTATTAATGTGTTCTAGATGAATGCATGATTTTAATGTGTCTTTGGCTGCCGAATTAATGTGTCTTAATTTTGATTTATTTTTGAATTTATTTGGTGCAAGTGCATGCTTGGGATGGCATAAATAGGAGCTGATGGTTCAGCTCTTCCAAGCACCTCATCGTGCATAGCAACAGCCAAAGTAGGTTGCTGGTTGCTATCTCCAAGCAATCCTTTGTGTATGCCAAAGGCCAAGGGAGCTGATGCTTTCTTTCTTCTAGGTTGATCGTCCAGCTCTCCAAGGCAACATTTTAAGTGTTCAGATTGCTGGAGATCCTTTTCACATAAGGGTAGCTGATCAGTTTTGTGCATTCACTCCAAGGGACCATTTGCATTCAGTTTACACACTTTGGGAACCATTGAATTGCCCAAGCTGATCATTAAAAATTCAAGACCTTTTAGATCAACCAAGTAGCTCTATTCAAGAGCATTTAGTCTATTGGCCGAACATAGGCAATACTATTCAACTCACCATCCTTTCAATCAATGACCAACTAAATGTTCATCATCTAGAAGCTGTCCATTGGATTTTTTCATGCAAGAAGCTTCCAGGGACGTTCAAGAAGCTTCAAGGAAGTTTCAAGGCAATTTCTTAGAAATTTCCAGCTCATTGAGCTGAATTAAAATGACCATTCGGCTATCCATTATACTCAGCTATAAATATTGGTTCAAAACTGATTGTAAAGAACTTTTGACATTTTGTTTAATGTAACTCTATTTCTGTGAGGTTTACTTCCTCTCAACTTTTGTATTAGTCTCGAGCGACTTATCTAGCTTGCTAGTGGTGTCAACCGAACTTGTTTTCTGAACTTATCACCATCTCTTTGGTGTGGTGTTCTTCTATCCATCTACCAATCATCCTTCAGCTTAAGCCATATAAGATACGAGGCGATACTCGATATAGTATCGAATCATTCTTGATGCTTAAGTTCTACCGTCAATTTTCATCAACTTTTAAGATATCTTACTTTCTTGCTAAATCGACCTATCCACGTTTGATCCATCTATACTAAATCCAGTTCTCACCCATTTGAACCTATTTCGACATTCATCTCCGTACTTAACCAAAATTCACCCATTCTTGGAACCGAACGAAACTTTTCGTCGATGATCAAGAAACTTATGTAGACTTGACTCATTCAAATGAGCTGGATCACGTCATTTGGTATCAGAACTTATAAAATGAGGAGCACCGACATTCTTTTTCATCTTGAATTAGGTTCATAAAAAAAGATTCGAATTAAAAAAAATTTCTATCAAATTGTATTCAAGTTCTCATTGTATTTAGCATTATTTTTGAAGTAAAAAAATATAAATGAAAATAAAAAAAAAGTTTCGAGTATAAAAAAATGAAGTGTTGGAACATTTTGTTTTATTCATTTACTTGTAATTCCGATAATCTATTGTCATTCTACCCTCAATTACCCTCTCATCGTCACACTAAACTAAAGTTTTTACTTTGTTCAGCCTACCCTACACCCTTTACGTTACAACCCTTGTAACCATTTTGAAACCGACCCCAAAATAGTAAATAAGTCCAAACAAGACAAAATACGAAACCACAAGTGAGAGACTGAGTGGTAAAAGGAAAAAGTGCGTGAGAGCATTAGTGTGACATCCCTAATTTGACCCTAGTCGAGATGTGATTTCGGGACCACAAAATCGAGTTATAAAATTTACTAAATATTAAAATTTGCATATCTTTATGTGTGGAAGTGCATGTGTGAAAATTTGAGATTGTTAATTTAGCCTCATGAATGTGAATTTCATTTGTTTGACTTAGTTGAGAACTTAAGAAAATATGATAGGTGAATATGTAAGGACCAAATAGTATTAAAATAGGGAGGTTTGGGTTTGCATGTCAAAATGCCAAGTTTATACAAAGTGTCTGGCCAAGTAAGGATTTTCTCCACTAAGTTTATATTATTTATAATTAAATATTGGTAAGTAAGTTAAAATAGATGAAAAGTAAAGATTAATAAAAGAGAAAATAGAAGAGGGGTGTTCATCTTCTTCTCCACCTTGCCAAAATCGAAACAAAAAGGAAGGAAATAGGGAAGTTTTCATTAAGGAAATTCGGCAACCCTTTTTCTAGTTAGAGGTAAGTTTTGAAATGTTGGTTTTAACTTCCTTTGTAGGTTGAGCTAATTGTTAAAATGTATTTCGGCAATGTCATGAAAAAAAAAAATCAAACTTTCATGGTGGTTTGGGCATTAAGCCGTATATCAAGAGGTTAGGAGTAGAGGTTGTTTCATGTTGTATTGAATAAGTAGAGATTATTATGAGGTTGAAATTTGTGGAATTTTAGTTAAGTAATGCTTGGTACATTCGGCCATAGGGGTTAATGGAATGTTTATTTTATTTGTTAATTTATTTTATGAGAAATGGGTAATTGTTAAAGCCGAATGAGTTAGGATGGATAGGAGAGTACAAAATTTATGTTATGTGATAATTTAAGTAGTTGACAGAGACATGGAAGAAGGAATAAATTGATATTCTTATGTTTTGAAAGTGAAAGGTCTAATGAAGATATAATAAATTTAAATGCATATTTTAGTTTAAATGTTAAGTAGAATTTGGTTAAAATAGCTTGATATATGTGTGTTTGCCGATTATTTTGTTTATCAAAATAATTGAGTGACCAAATTTTTGAATTTGAAATTTTGTTTGATTAATTAAAATGGGCATTAAGATGTCAAATTCATGAAATAAGAAGTTTATGAGCTTGATAGATTTTAAATGATTGCTAACCGAAAATGAAGTTTGTTTGTGCCGAATGTGATTTTAGTACATGAATTAGGGGTTTAATTTCATTCGATAACTCATACCAAATTGGGAGATAGTATTAAACATTAGTATTATTTGTTAAATAATTGAAGTGAGCTTTGAATGGTTGTTTTGCTTATAATGGCCGAATGTGAACTTAAGTTTTGAATTACAATTGAAGCTTGTTAGTTAGTTGATGATGTCCTTTGATAGCCCTTTTGATATTCGGCCATTGTTAAGGAATTTTGAATTGGTTATAAATTTCTATGTTTTAATTAGCAAATTGAACTATTGAAGGTTGAGCTAATTATATATGTATACGTTTTATATGTACATTAATTTCTTAGTCTATGTTATTCGACTATAATTGTCATGGTAGAATTTTTTTTTAATTTGTAAATTTGTTAATCATTAGCTCAAGAGCATCAAGGACAAAAGTCGAAAAAAGGGAAGACAAAACTAAGAGAATAGCCGTAGAATTATAGTCGTCGACAGCTCTTAAGGTAAGTTTCTAGCATATAAGTTTAGTTATAATGAAGAATGATATGGAATACAGGTAAAGATGGGACTATGAATTGGTGTAATTACCTATAGTAAAATAATAAGGAATAAGTTACTTCTATGAGCCTTAGCCGATTGGTTATTAGAAAAGTGATATTTAAATTATGATTTGTATGTGATAATAAGAAGTACTTATATATGATGATATGTTTTAAACTCAAATGGTAAGTTCTTAAGTGTTTGGACTTGGAAATTTAAGAGCAAATTGTAATAATCTGCTTAGGACAGCAGCAGTAGCGTGATTTTTTAAAATCACCATAAATTGTTGGAGTGGAATTAGAGACTGAATAAAATATGTAATCAAAGCTCAATGAGTCTAGTTTCTTATAAAATAAACAGTGCTAGCAAAGGAATTTCCTATAGAGAGATATTTAAAGTTGTGTGTGACAGTGTCAGAATGAATCTGAAATCCCCTGTTCTGTTTTTAGAAAATCATTATAAATAGTACAAAAATTTTTATAAGATAAAATTTATATTCTTAGACTCCTTAATGAGTCTAGTTTCAAATGAGCTAAACAAGAACATATTTTGAAATCTGTACAATGAGAAATTTGATTTCGTAGTGAAGAGTGGTCAGTATAGTCAAACAGTGAAATAGGGGAAACTTTAAGAAAATTCTGGTTTTGATTGGCCAAACCAAAAATCCTGAAAATTTTATGGATAGAAGATATATGAGTCTATTTTCGGGGAAAATTTATGGCACTTCATTTGGAGTTTCGTAGCTCCAGTTACAAATAATTTAATGATTGTTGCTCAAGAAAACAGCTTGTAGTGAATCTGTGATTTTGTTGTAAACATTGATGAAACTAATTGAGTTGCTTATAAGCTATTGCTGAATTGATGTACAAGATAAATATATAGGTGTGAGGCCAAAATGGCTAAAATTTAAATGTGTGCAAGTTATCTGAATGGCTATTTTATAAACGTAAGCAATGTATATGTAATATGTGTTGATAGTTTTATAAATTGAAGGTGTAGTGACTTATATGTTGTTTAGCCGAATGGTTGTCATGAGAAGAATGTAAGTCATGTGTGTATTTTCTTATTTAGTTGGAAGTTTATTGAAAGGGATATATATATATAAATATGTATTAAAGTCGAATGATTTTATGACATGAAGTTAAGGTACATGCTATATGCTTATATTCGAATGAGGTTAATGAATTAACTATGATGATGTATCCGGGCTTAAAGTCCCGTAGGCTTGGTACTGGTAACTGGATTCGGATTTTTTTTAAACCTAGCAGGCTATGGCTAAGTGTTTTGAATTATTTCAAACCGAAGACCATTTGTATATCTTTAAGATAAGGATTTAATTAGTTTCATAAAAATTTACTAATTTGAGTTGTATTCGACAGGATGTGCAAATACAAGGTATGGATTGCGTTTGGTCATTTATGTATATGTGATAAGGAATATGTTTGGTCCTTTATATACGTATACGAAACTTTAATACTTGTCATGATTTGATTATTTGAAATATTAATGTGAATATGAACTAAAGAACTAAGCTCCTAAATACATATATACATTTATGTATGTGCACGAAATGAGTGCATATGATTAAGTGGTTAGAGGTATTGAAAGATTGAATTGGTAATTGGTAACTATGGAAACGGTAAGTGTACAAAGGTTAAGTATATGGTAAGTGATACTTACTTGCTATGTGAACTCGATTTCGTTTGTATTACAAATGTACTTGGGGAATCACTTATGAGATGGTTATAAGCTATATTCAACGAGTATTGACTCTATCAAATTGTTTATGTAAGATGAATTACATGTGCATACATAGGGTTTAATCTATGTGATCGAATGGCGATATATCTTGACATTTCAAAACGTGATTTGTGTAAGGCCTAATCTTAAGTGACTTAGTAATAAATCAACAATTACGAATGTTTAGCACATTAAGTTGGCCAGGTATGTATTATGTACTTGTGTAGGCTTATTAAGCCCATCGAGACTTCACTTGGATTTTGTGTAAGTTATAAATGTATTTAATCCAGCAAAGTTGATTGTTTTACTTAAGACTTACTAAGCCTTGAAAGCTTACTCTGTTGTTACGTTTCTCTGTTTTATAGATTATCAAATTTGGCCTTTGCTCGGGGATCGTCAACAACTCATCACACTATCACTATCCACTGTTTGGTACTGCTATATTTTGGATTATCTTATGGCATGTATAGAATAGACTAGTGGCGGAAGAATATTTTGGTTAATGTATATAAGCCATGCGAAAATGGCATCTTTTGAATGTTTACTTAGAGAAGTTTAAATTTTATCCCTGGCCATGCTTAGTACTTATTTAAATGAATGATCTTTATTTCAAAAAAAAGTTCAAAATTTTACTGATCTGATTTGAGTTACAAGTCCGGTAATGCCCCTTACCTATTCCGGCGACGGTTACGGGATAGGGGTGTTACAATTAGAGTGTCGAAAAAGTCTTAACAAGTGCAAACACAAATGTGAGTGAAATTCCTTCATTTTTCTTTGTAAGTGGAAATAGGGAGGATTTTGTGGTGAGGCATTCATTGTCTGTTTTGTGTTTTTAACATTATTTTTCAGCAATAAAATCATGTTTGGGGAAGAGTTTTCAAAATCTGAATTTCAGTATTTGTTGAAAGAGATGGAGTGCATGCTCGATCAGAAAATCAAGTCTATCCAAGAAAAGTGAGATCATCAAGCAAGAACCCAACGGGAGCAAAGTTCACCAAGTTGAAGGATGGATTCAAAACTATCAAGAAAACAATTGTCCAATGAAAATTTGGGAAGAGACCTATATCGTGGTTCTTATTCATCAAGGAATTCGAGACGAAATCAAACAAGTTTTGAGTTTGAAGCCTATTATGGTGGCAAACAAGAAAGCACAAGTCGTTCTTCGTGTACACCGAGTTATTCATCCATCAAGAATCAATCTTGAAGAGATGAACGTCATCTTAATGAAGACCCCTCCTCTTATTCGCAAAAAAAAGTTTCTCATTTTGATTCCTTCTTGTATTCTTCCTCTTGTAATAAAATCAAAAAAGCATGTGAGAAAGAATTTGAAAGAAAAAAAAGGAATGAAAGAAAAAGAGTGTGAAAGAGAGAAAAAAGAGAATGAGAAAAAGAAAAAGAATCTGATCAAGAAAAGAAAATTGAAAAAGAACGTGAGTTAGAAAAAGAAACAAGTGGAAGAGATGAGAGAGAACGAGGAAGAGTGAGTGTTGTTTCAACTAATCCACATGTGAGTTGTCCTTGTATTGTTTCTCATTTTCAGGTTTTTTAAGAATCAATTAATAATTTCCATCTTCATTACCTCCCAAAGGAAAGACGGTTCACGTTGGTTGGCAAAAGTAATCCTAGTCCACTTGTGCCACAAGGTAAGGAAGGTAAGTGTCATAAAGCGTTTCAGTCTCCACCAACATATTTGAATGTTTGTGATTATACTGATGATATGGTCAATTGCCATTCTTTGATTAATGGTGATGTGTTTGTTTTAAATAATGGTAAGGAGAGCATCACTAATGAAAATTGTGGTGTTGAATAGCATGTTGGTGAAGTAACATTCAATTGGCAACTGCAAAACTTGGTTTTGCATGATAGTGAATGTTCATATAAACATTCAAAATTTTCTGATTGTGGTGATAATGTGCATTCTTTAACCTGTTGTGTGAAACCCACATGCGTGTACAAGGCTGTTCGAATGAGATTTGTAGTGTATGAATGCTTGAATATATACATGCCTAAATTCCCTCTGATTCATTTGTGTGATAAAACGTTGACGTGTAAAATGCTTAGTTCATTTAATTGTAATGGTGGTGTAACGTTTTTGCCTTTTTGTGTAAATTTTGCATGTTTGTGTAAGTTTGATTGAGTGAAACTTGAGCTTTATGATTGTTTGAATGATTGCTTGATCATATCTTCTTTGGCTAACATGAGTGGGGCATTGGAAATCAAGAAACTCTTGTAGCATGTTGAATCGAGTAACCAAGCTCAAGTGTTCAAACCCAGAATTTGTTATTTTGGTTCGATATATGGGGAACTCAAGCATCCTAAATTTTGTGTGAATAATTTATGTTTAATTGTTGCTTGGCCTTTGACTAAGGAAACTAAATTCAAATATTCTGATTATAACTTAAAATCGTTTCTTGCTCATTCTATGTTGCCTGTTATGAAATTCTTGCTTTATTATGATAAGGTGAGACCCACTTTTATTTTTAATCCCGAAAATAGTTTACTTGCTCTAGTTTGGACTAAGGAATTGGCACGAGTCTGTAAGTTCATAATTTGATATGTCCTTAATCCCTTTCTTTATTATGAAAATGATACTATGAAATGGCTCATTACTAAAAAGTGAGGGATGGAGACTAATATTTTGTCTTTTTGAGTCTTACGTGAATTTCAGGTTGTTGTGAGACCATTCGCCTCATTCGTTCGCAAGGAGCCCCGTAACGAGAAATATTTTATAATTCACCAGCAGCTCGACTTGAGGACAAGTTGCTTCGAAGACAGGGGGAATGACGTGACCACGCCCCGAGGCTCAACAAGCTCCAAGCCTGATCCCATCGAGTTACCTAAAGGTCCCATAACTCGAGCTCGGGCTAAGCACCTTCAAGAAGCTATTTCAACTTTGTTTGCTCAACTTTGGAATGACAATGAGCTACAAGCCAAAGGGATAGATTGGGCCAGCTTAGTACAAGCTCCATGCACTTTAGTTTAAGTTGATTTCAACTCAATTCTAGCTTGTCGATCTCTATCTAGCTCAATTCAAATTATTTAAGCTTAATTCAGCTCGTTGAGCTAGATTTCGTTTTCCTCCAGCTTATTTCTTTATCTTTTTAAATAAATTAAGTATTAGCTTTATTTTATACAAATTCTCATAGCTTAAGTCTAAATTCGCTAGCTCAAATCAGCTCATTTAAATTGTTTTCACATGTTTGAGCTAGCTGAATTTAATGTGTGTCTTATTTAGTGCATAATTTTAATGTGTTCGGATTTGAACAAATTTAATAGCTGCTGGTATTAAATTTGTCCAGCTTGTTACATGTTTTAATTTTTCTAAGCTACAGTTGTGTCTTAATTTATTGTTTTTGTTTAGTATGTCTAAGTTATTACTTGTTTTAATGTGTCCTAGCTGAATGCAAGATTTTAATGTGTCTTTGGCTGCCGAAATTAATGTGTCTTAAGTTCGATTTATTGTTGAATTTATTTGGTGCAAGTGTATGCTTGGGACGGTATAAATAAGAGCTGATGGTTCAGCTCTTCCAAGCACATCATCATGCATAGCAACAGCCAAAGTAGGCTACTGGTTGCTATCTCCAAGCAACCCTTTGTGTATGCCCAAGGCCAAGGGAGCTGACCCTTCCTTTCTTCTAGGTTGACCGTCTAGCTCCTCAAGGCAGCATTTTAAGTGTTCACATTGCTGGAGATCCTTTTCACATAAGGGTGGCTGATCAGTTTTGTGCACTCACTCCAAGAGACCATTCACATTCGGTTTTCACACTTTGGGAACCATTGAATTGCCCAAGCTGATCATTAAAAATTCAAGACCTTTTAGCACAACCAAATAGCTTCATTAAACATTTAGTCTATTGGTCGAACATAGGCAAGACTATTCAGCTCACTATCCTTTCAATCAATGACCAACTAAATGTTCATCATCTAGAAGCTGTCCATTGGAGTTTTTCATGCAAGAAGCTTCTAGGGACGTTCAAGAAGCTTCAAGGAAGTTTCAAGGCAATTTCTTAGAAATTTCCAGCTCATTGAGCTGAATTAAAATGACCATTCGGCTATCCATTGTACTCAGCTATAAATATTGGTTCAAAACTGATTGTAAAGAACTTTTGACATTTTGTTTAATGTAACTCTATTTCTGTGAGGTTTACTTCCTCCCAACTTTCGTACGAGTCTTGAGCACTTATGTAGCTTGCTAGTGGCATCAACCGAACTTGTTTTCTGAACTTATCACCATCTCTTTGGTGTGGTGTTCTTCTATCCATCTACCAACCATCCTTCATCTTAAGCCATATAAGATTCAGAGCGATATTCTTAACGCTTAAGTTCTACTGTCCATTTTCATCAACTTTTAAGCTATCTTACTTTGTTGCTAAATCGACCTATCAACGTTTGATCCATATAAACTCCATCCAGTCCTCACCCAGTTGAACCTATTTCAACATTCATCTCCAAATTTAACCAAAATTCACCAATTCTTGAAATCGAATGAAACTTCTTGTCAATGATCGGGCAACTTACGTAGACTCGACTCATTCAATCGAGCCGGACCACGTCACGAAAGACAAATAATGAGATTAATGTAATCACATACTCATTTTACCTTGTTTATTAATATAAGGCATTGCTATTGCTATTACTATTTCAGTTTCTTTTTTATGTATATAAATAAACTGAATTCTAATAATGTCCTAAGAGAAATATGACTATTCTTAAAAGGTCTTTAGTCAAGTATTAGTTTGGGCTTGAAAAACAATAATGCATTACAACTAATGTGTAGTTGATTGATGACAATGAATTGTCATTGATATATGGATGTCAAAATCATTACATGAGTATGTGTTAGAGAACAACATATTGGGCTCACCTACTATTAATTATTCTGTAATAGTCATAATATTGCTCATGGTGATAACTATGTATATGATCCTCAAACATGAGATCATCATTGTCCCAACATCGTGAGTCATATATTTTGATACAGTTAAAACATCTATTGTAACAGGTTGTACTATAAAGATTGATGTTGGATATACTGCAATCCATGTGGTGGGATATGGTTGATCAAGAAAAGATTTATCCTTCCTACATCATGGGAGCAATATCTTAGGCCTATTAATGGAGTGAGACTAGAAATGCATGGCCATGCTCGAATAAGTTAATATGAGATATCACACTTATTTGTTTATTCTAGTCTACTCAGAAAATCAAGAAATATAATATTGGACTATACAAGTGTGACTATTGCATGACTTGTGTCCAATCTAGATATCAAGGATAAAAGGATATAACACAGGAAAAAATTATCATAGGAAGGTTATGTCAAATCACGACTTCTTCTAACTTGAGTGGCAAGATGCATTGCTAGATGCCACTCATTGCTTGTAATGTTAGAAATGTTCTCCTATTATTGCCAATGTTACTCAAGCCTACAAGGTCACACCCTATACTTGAGACGAATAGAAATCCAAATACATTTGGTATTGTATTTTGTTGCCAAAAGAATTAAATTAATTGTTGAATTAATTTAATTTGGTACTTAAATATTAAACACAATATATGTACAAACTTGTTGTACATAAATAGCGAACATAGATATATTTAATATATGAATTTGATTTATACAAAATATTAATTGTATATATTTTACCGAATTTATTAATATAAATAGTTATATTAACTAATTTCGTTCAAAATATAAAATGCATGGAAAGTAATATTCTTTTGGAACGAATATAATTAATATATATGAATTTGATTCATACAAAATATTAATTGTATATATTTTACCAAATTTATTAATATAAACAATTATATTAATTAATTTCAGTCAAAATATAAAGGACATGGAAATCAATATTATTTTGGAAAGAATATAATTAATATATGAATTTGATTCATACAAAATATTAATTGTATATATTTTACTGAATTTATTAATATAAATAGTTATATTAATTAATTTCAGTCAAAATATATTTGGCATGGAAATTAATATTATTTTGGAAAGAACATATTTAATATATGAATTTGATTCATAAAAAATATTAATTGTATATATTTTACTAAATTTATTAATATAAATAATTATATTAATTAATTTCGATCAAAATATAAAAGACATGAAAATTAATATTCTTTTGGAAAGAATATAATATAATCCTATATTCTTTTGGAAAGAATATAATTTCTTTTGCTAACTTTCTATTTGACTTCTCTTTTAATAATTTAAAAGGTCTAGCAACCGTTTTTAATTCTCTTTGAAAAGTTCAAGAGAAAGTGGTTGTTTATTTTTGACATGGTGTACAACGTAGATGCTAGGATGTTTTCGTTGTGGCTTGGAATCGACATTAAATCGGCAACATCCTTTCAATGTTTTTAGTAAAAGAAGGTATATTTTCAACCTTATTTCAACTTGATTCATTCCTTGTACATGGATCTTTAGCTGTGGATCGCCTGAATAATTTTTTTGTTGCAGCACAAGGCATACCGATGGTCCCAGCACTCTCAATTTAGTGAGATCACAAGTATAACCATATAACCTTATCAAGACATAACATTTATAAGTAAACACATGTATAACCTCAATTCCACCATCACTTATTCATATTTCACTTGATGAACCAAAATGTACTAATGTTGAATACGCGAAAACAATACTCTTTCAAGCTTGAATGAATTTGCAATACCGGTAGGATGTCAAACCATTGATGTGGTATCCATCACCGACTCACATTACCTGATAAAAATTTGTTCAAGGATGCCATAGCGTCTTTCATCCATGATCTTATTTATTTCTGACATTGTAATGCCCCAAAAATCCCAAAATCCTGAACTTTTTTTTTCGGTTTCGATAAAAATTGTGCTTAACATTCCTAGTCAAGTGTTAATTATGTGATAGTAGGTCTTGGTTAGTTCAAACTTAGGGGTGAAGGAAATTATGGTTTACTTATTAAAAGAACCTTGTTGGCAAGTAGGTTGGATTTTAAATAAATGAAGAAAGAATTGGACACAAGAAAGCCTTGTGGTGGAGTGGCAAGTGGTGTCACATGCATGACAAGGAGGTTCGGGGTTTGAATCCCTCCTTGCTCAAAAGAAGGATTGATTTTTGCTTAAGGGATGGACAGTGGTAGCGTTGGATATGAACAATGTAGGGAGTGATAAGAGGAGAAATTTGAGGAGGGGATTAGGGAGTTATCAGGGAGAAAAATTAGGAGATGAGAGAGCACCTTTTTTCTCCAAAGATCTAAAAGCCGAAAATCCCTTGTTCTTCTTTCTTTTCTTTTTGCCGATTCTCCATTCTTCCCTACTCAAAGTTTTCTTTTTGATTCACCTATGGTTTTAAATGATTTTTACTTTTCTGTGCCGAATAACCTTTTTTACCATACAAGTTTCAAGAGCCGAATATCCTCTGTGCCGCCACTACCCTTTCCACTCGGTTAATTCTAGTGTAAGTGCTTTGTTCTCTCAATCGGTTTTGCTAGTATTGATTACTCTGTCCCTCACTTCTTTTAATCATTTTTGGTAGGATCGTATCGAATCCCAGTCTTTTGGATCTCTTCCAATTTTCTCCCTAGGTGTTGAAACTTTGGTAAGTGTTCTTCACTTCGGTAAAGGTTGGCCGAATAGGCTTTAGTAGAAAAGGGTGACATATGCTGGATACATGTAACACCTTGAATTTGGGCATAGAAGTTTGGGCCTTGAGCATGGGAGCGGTTGAAGGCAGCTTATAATATTTTGTTGTGCTTGTAAATTTCGTTAATGAAGGCTTGTTTTAGTGGTTAAGCGTGCTGAGAAGTGTTGGAGAAGTCCTGGGTTCAAACCTGGACTTTAGCAAAAATTTTGGTTTAAGGTGAATCAAACTCTGGGTGTAGTAGGTAGGCCTTAAGAATATTGTTGGAGAAATTGTGCCACAAAAAGCCTTGTGGTCTAGTGGCAAAGTAGCGCCACATAAGAGGCAGGAGGGTTGTAACACCCCATACCCGAGACCGTTGCCGGAGTCGGACACGAGGGGTTAACAGACTTAATTCCCTTATTTTTACAGTCCATTTTAAAAATTTCTAGACTAGCTGGCTAACTGCATCACTGTCACCTTAAAAATCATATCTTGAGTTCCAAAACTCAAAAATCAGTTTCGTAAATTTTCCCTGAAACTAGACTCATATATCCATCTACAAATATTTTTCTATAATTTTTGGTCAGGCCAATTAGTACAGTTTATTAGTTAAAGTCTCCCCTATTTCAGGGTTCGACTGCTCTGACCTTCATGCATTACGACTTATATATCTCCCTGTACAGGGCTTAAATACTTATATCGTTTGTTTCTAAAGAAACTAGACTCAAAAAGGAATCTATAAATGTATGGCATGACTTCTAAATATCTCTGGTTAATTTATAATGAATTTCCTAACTCCGAACAGGGAATCCAGAAACCGCTCTGGCCCTGTTCACGAAAACTTTAAAATCTCATAAAATACTGTTCATATGATCGTTTCATTACTTCCCTATGAAAATAGATTCATCAGGGTTCAATTACATAATTTATTCACTATTTAATTCCATTCTTACTATTTTTAGTGATTTTTCAAATCCACACCACTGCTGCTGTCAGCATCTGTTTTTAAGGTAAACCTTACCTATTTTATGGTTTTCCATGAATCAACTAGAGTTTGTCATACATAGCATCAAAATAATCATAATTAACCATTCCCAATGGCTAATCGTTACCAAACATTTCCATACCTCTCAATGAACAACATACAAGACGATTATAATGCTATGCTCAAAGTGTATATAAGCCATTTTCGCATGGCTATCCAAATTTATACAAAACCAAAGGGCACATGACCAACAACAAAAGGGTAGTCCTATACATGCCATTTTCAGAGTTCAACCAAAAGTGTACCAAAAGGGCTTTGATAGTGCGGACGACTTCGACTTCGACAATCCCGAGCCCAATAGCTGACGAACCAAAATCTATAAAACAGAGAATCAAAGAAACGGAGTAAGCATTTAATGCTTAGTAAGTTTTGAATAATGAAATTAGTTTCGGCTAAGGTATAACATTCATATGGCTAAATGGATAACTTCATATATGCACATTCTCATAAACATACTTACTTCACGCTTCAATCAATATATTCATTCACAAGGTATCAAACCTAACTAAAGGCCGAAAATTCGTTAATCGATTGAACGAATACTATTTAAAACGAATCGACTTTTCCGATGCATATACGAAACATACCTCATCGTTTGGATTTTATGAGCGTATTAATTTGAAATTTACAGCAAGCTTGCTCACTTCCAAACCCAAGCATCTTCGGGATTTAGCCGAATATAGCTACTTGCTCCAATGCCTTCGGGACTTAGCCCGGTTATAGTAACTCGCACAAATGCCTTCGGGACTTAGCCCGGATATAGTAACTCGCACAAATGCCTTCGGGACTTAGCCCGGAATTAGTCACTAGCACAAATGCCTTCGGGACTTAGCCCGGTTATCATCCGAATATCCATGCACATATCAGTAAATCATGACACATCTATATTTCATTTTCATAACTAGAATTCAAACACAAGTCACTTATCAAGCATTATCATTTTCGGCTCAATAGCTACATACAAGAGCATGATATTGATTTGCTTAAAACATGATCTAATCGAATCATAATCTAAGTTCCATTACTCGAAAACTTACCTCGGATGTTGTCGAACGATTTCGACGGCTATTCGATCACTTTTTCCTTTCCCTTATCCAACTTTGGTCCTCTAAGCTCTTGAGCTAATTCAAACAAATTTAACTTATTAAAGTCTCATTATGCTAGCTTATGGCCGAATATGACAATGAATTCGATAGGTCATATGGCCACCTTTAGCTCAAATACAAAATGGTCATATGCATTTTTAATCACATTAAGCAATTTAATACCATTAATCTAACATTTCCTCACGTGCAACTTTATGACCGAATACACATATCATTAACTCAATATCAATTAACTAAGCACTTAAACAAATTCTCTTTAACTATACACACATTCGGCAATGACAAAGACAATTTAGCAAACCTTAAATTCAACTTATAACAATATATATATACTCAATATTCAAAGCATTTAACATCACTTCACCATAATTTTTACATCATGGCCGAATGTTCCTTTGAACCATTTACCCTGACAAGGCATAAATTTCACCATCAAAACTAACAAGCTTATAATCCCATGACCGAAACCTCTAACAACACCAATTAAAAATACTTCATGGGTTTGAGGTAAAACCAAGAAAGAAACTCATAAATATCGAGATATAAGCACTAACATTGTTCATCTAGATTTAGCATGAAACAACATCCATCACCCTTATAATTACCATAGCCGAAAACCTTACTCATTCCAAAATCCAAATCTCAACTTGGGTCACAAAAATAACTTGATATCTCATCAACACAACATCAACACCAAGCAAGAATGATACATCCATGGCCGAGTGTCATCTCCATCACATAGCAAGATTTAGACCATGGGCTAGGTAGAACTCAAGCAAACAACTAAAACATGCATGCATCTCATGGAACATCATCAAACATACCTCCTCCTAAACACCAACCAATCGAACATGAAGCAAGAAAACTCCTTTCTTCTTCCTTTGATTTTTCGGTCAAGAAGAACAAAGAGGATGAAGCCTTTTTTTTCTTTTTTTTTCTTCTAGGTACGGCACAATGGAGGAACAACCACACACATTTTTTTGTTTCTCCTCCTACTAACACTAATATTTTATTGCCCATGTTCTTTATTTTATTATTCCTAACATAAAGCATTAACCCAACATGTTCATGACATGTTTTTTAGCCATAACATTTTGTCCACCCTCATGCTCATGGCCGGCCACTACTAATTAGGGGGGGAAATTGACATGCAAGTCCACCCTTTTGATTACATGCACTAATAGATCCTTATAGATTAACCTATCACATTTCAAAAGTGTCACACATAAGTCCTATTGACTAAATTAACTTGCAATTTTCTAAATCGAAGCTTAAAACTTTCACACATTCATATTCACATATTTTAGACAATAAATATCATATTAAAATAATTTGGTGACTCGGTTTAGCGGTCCCGAAACCGCTTTCCGACTAGGGTCACTTTAGGGCTGTCACAAGGGTGGCATCAAAGAGTTGGTAAGTAGGTCCAGGGTTCGAAACTCATGGCAAGCAAAGAGCATTTATTTTCCTAATAGGGGGTGGCAAGAGTTGGTGTTGAATTTAAACTCTGATGATGGAGGGGTCCCACATCGGGAAACTAACATAAGAGTGGATGCGAAGCTAACTTTAAATAGAGAGAACCATGAAGAGAGTAAAGGTACCTTTCTTGGCTGATCCCTTTCGCTTTATGGCGTGCTTGTTTGGGTTGGGCGTCGGCTAAGAGTGCTCGGAGTGCGGATTAACTCCAGTCTCCTATCAGGTGTGTATTTTCTCACTACTCTAACTGTAGGATGGCTACTTCGGGCCGCGATGGGCCAAAAGGGGTCATGTGGGCCCAAATGGGCCTAAAGGCCCAATTGGATAAGTTGTTTGATTGTGTAGTAAATATTGGACTAGGCTAGGTGAATCTCATATTTCTGGCTAGATTTGGGCTAAAATGGCCACACAAGCGTGTGGTCCCATTTCGGCCGAGAATAGGCTTTAGGCCCATTCGTATTGTTATCCCTGTTTAGAATACTTTAGTTTACCAAATTACTAAAATGTCCTCAATTTGTAAAATTACTAAAATACCCCTGGTTTGTAAAATTACCAAAATACCCTTGGTTTATAAAATTACCAAAATACCCCTAGTTTGTGAAATTACCAAAATACCCCTGATTTGTGAAATTACCAAAATACCCTCGACTTATAAAATTACCAAAATACCCTTGGTTTACAAAATTACCAAAATACCCCTAGTTTGTAAAATTACCAGAATACCCCTGATTTGTGAAATTACCGAAATAACCTTAGTTTGCAAAATTATTGAAATACCCTCAATTTGTAAAATTACTAAAATACCCCCGACTTGTAAAAATTACCAAAGTACCCCTGATTTACAGAATTACCATTTTACCCTCGATTTACAAAATTATTGAAATACCCCTGTAGGGTAGAATTATTGAAATACCCCTCTAGGGTAGAATTACTAAAATACCCTTATAGGGTAGAATTATCGAAATACCCTTGTAGAGTAGAATTACTAAAATACGTCTATAGGGTAGAATTACCGAGATACCCTTATCGGGTAAAATTACCATTTTGCCCTTAGGGTGTTAAATGATTGTTTTGCCCTTGTGGGCAAGTGACTGACTTGGACTGTGTGGTTGACGGATTTGATTGTGAATATATGTTGGTGATATGAATGACTTGATTGTGATTGTTTAATTCAAATATGGGCATGACATTCTGCATACATGACATGTTGCATGGGTTGGGTTTTATAAAAATGGAGGAAGTGCTAAAAGGGCTTTGCCCCAGTTTACCGAAAAGGGCTTTGCCCCAGTTTATCAAAAAGGGCTTTGCCCCAGTTATTAAAAGAGGCTAGGCCTCCAGTTATATGATAAAGCAGCTATGCTGCCAGTGGAGAGTTTGGTTGGGTGGGTTGAGTTATTCCCCACATGGAGAGCTTGGTTGGTATGGGTGGAGAGTAGCGGATAGTGGGTTGAGTAGTCTCCCCAAATGGGCTTGCTTACATTCATTGGTATTTCATGTGATAGTGAAATGGGATTATGGGCCATATCGTTTACAGTAAAGGCTTCGGCCTAGTGATATGATTTATGAAAAGGCTTCGGCCCAGTAACCGTTAAACGAAAGGCTTCGGCCCAGTATATGTTGAGACTGAATAGGGCTTTGGCCCAAATTGTACTGATACCGTGTTATTCACTATTTGTTTGTTATTGGGATTACACACTGAGTTTTCGTCAACTCACCCTGTTTATTAACCTTTCAGGTAATTTCCAGCCTTAGACGAATCGGAGCTGCGAGGGGCTCGGAGATGGCAACACTACTGTTTCTGTTTCTTTTAATTGCAATTAGATTTCATTTTGGATTTTTTTTCTGTAATAAGGCCGTTGGTGGGTTTTAATTTGGATTGTGATTTATTATACTAAACTGCTAGTCTAGGAAAACTCGAGATTTCAAAATGGCATGATTTTTCTAAGGAATACGAGCTTCCAATAACAAAGTTTTCAAAATGCTTCCGCGAGTTTAAATGAGGTAATATACCAAAGGAAAAGAAATTGGTAAATGTTTTGATGGGAACTGTGGTTTAATAAATTTAGATTCAGTAATGGATTTTCACCGGAAAGATCAAATTTGAAAAATGGTTTGATGTGACGCACCAGATTCAGCCATAACGTCTAGGCCGGGTTTGGGGTGTTACAATACAAGTCACTCAATATGTTTTTAACGATAAAGGTTAATGCAGATCTAGGTAGTACTCGTGATTAGTGATCAATGGAAAGCTATTAGGACTTGGCATTTTAGGTAAGGTTAATGTAAGACTTCGACTTTTTGTAAAGTATTCGATAAGTATATGTGAGTAATCATTTAGTGATATTGATTGTAGGTTCGTGGTAAGGGAGATCGTAGCATGCTTTATTACCAGGTGTGTACATACACTGCACACGCACAAGTAGATCGGCAAATCCCGAAATGCTGAAAAGCTAAAATGTCAAAAAGTCGAAATGCCGAAAAGCCAAAAGTTTGGCTACAGTAGTCTTGCGAGTGCGCGAACACTCATAAGGGGGAAACCGATAGGTTATCTAAGGCCCCGTGGGAAATTCTAAGAACTTGGGCTGTGTTTTGGCCAATCGGGCCAGGATGGGCTAAGTGGGCCCAATGGGCTATTGGGCCCATAATAGGCAAAATTGGCAACTTGATGTTAAGTGATGGAAATTATATGAAAGCATGTATATGAATGTGATTTGGGCTAAATGGGCCACATGAATGTGATTTGGGCCTAATGGGCCATATGAATGTGATTTGGGCCTAATGGGCCATATGAATGAGATTAGGCCTAATGGGTCATATGCATGTATGTAGACTTGTTTGGGCTCTGTATGGGGTTTTGGGCCTAGTATCTGATAACTGATTAATTGACATAGAACTTAATTAATTAATTGTGACTGTGGACGAGTCATAAGGTTAAGGTGTGGTAATGGGTATATGCGTGTCTAGGATTGGATCTAGGGAGAGCATGGTACTTAAGCGGTCTTAATGACTCACCTCCTCTTCTCTAGAATCCTACCTGGTGCATAGTATCTATTCACTTTAGCCAATGAGGACTTGTTAACGGGCCAAGATAAGTAATAAACGTAATAAAGAGAAATTACCGAAATGCCCATAAGGGCAAAAAATAACCAAAATACCCCTATGTGTTGAATGTAAGATTTATGGATGTTACATGTATATCTAGTGCATACATATGATATTCTATTTAGGTTGCATATGGGTTTGGAATTATGGAACGAAGGAAGTATATGAGGATCACATGGTTGATTAACAATCGTGGGTCCACCGACGGCTTTTAAGCCCAATATGTGATTGGCAGCTTGCTGCGATGAAGGTAGTTCCGCAACCGGGCTACCATTGATGTGTATCGGATGGGTGGGTCGATATTTATATCCCTACATGATGTGTATCGAAGGACGGAGTTGATGTGTAACGGTTGGATTATTGGGGTGGGTTGCACTACATTCCATTGCATGTATGATTTTATGGTGATTGATGAATGCTTATTACTCGTCGAAGGTTGTACACAGTGAATTTTCAAAAACTCACTCCCTCTTTTATTTTTCTCAGGTGATGCTCAGTAGAAGGCTCGATGTTTGGAGAGACTAGGAGGTGGCCAGTTAGCAAGACGACTTGGACTTATTTTTTTTTAATTAAAGCATATAGTTTCTAGCTTATTAAGTAATTTCAGACTGGAATGAAAAAAGGCCTTCCCTTTTGTTATTATTTGGATTGTTATTTTTATGCGTTGTAATTATGAGAAGGTGAACATGGGTTTCCTAAATCATAGTGCGTTGTAATTATGAGAAGGTGAACATGGGTTTCCTAAATCATAGTTTGTTTTTCTACATTTCCGCAACTTAATTTTAAAATGACAGGTTTTCATAAATCATATGTTTTAAACAAGCTTTCGCGATTGAAAGAGAGTTTCCATAAGTTAATTAAGGTTTCTCATTTTAAGGAAGGGTTTTCAATGAAAACAAGGTTTTCACTAAAACACTTCAATGTGACGCGCCAGATTCAGTCATAACGTGCAGGCTGGGTGTAGGGTGTTACAGACATCATGTCATAGTGTTTTTCAAATATTTTCTTATTCAATTTTGGTATAATGTCATAGTGTCTTTCAACTATGGTCTTATTCATTTCCAGTATAGTTCCATAGTGTCTTTCAACTATGTTCTTATTCAATTTTCAAGCCAATTAACTTGATATCCACATACATAAATAGATATTAAATTATCAAAACAATAACTAATTAATTTAACCAATTTATGAACTTACCTAATCCAAAAACGACAACAAACTCAACACCATTTCCAGTATAGTGCCACAGTGTCTTTCAACTATGGTCTTATTCAATTTTCAAGCCAATTAACTTGATCTCCACATACATAAATAGATATTAAATTATCAAAACAATAACTAATTAATTTAACCAAGTTATGAACTTACCTAATCCAAAAATGACAATAAACTCAACACCAATTATTACACCGCTAACTTTCCTTTCCCTCAATTATTGTTCAGTTGACTCAGTTCTTGATCTAAATATAATAATTTAATTCAATTATTCAAGTCAAATACTTTTAAATACTAAAATTCATGTAACTAACCCTTTATTAAGATTTTAAACTTTTAACCTAAACTTTTTCTTTTATTCAATTTAGTCCCTAAACCGAAAACTTTCAATTCAATCACAAATTAACCCAAACAAGGCTAGCCTAATTTTATAAAATTACCTTACAACCCATATTCATCATATTTTACATGAATTTCATGTAACTTGTAACACCCCAAAAATCCTTAAGTTTATTTTCGCATGTTTGTGACACACAATTGTGTATCTGCTTCAGTGGTTATGTGTTCTGGGAGTGTTTGAGAAGTCTTAGGTTCAAGCCTTGGCTTGTGCAAAAGTTTTATTTTAATTTTAAACAAGCTCTGTCCCTAGTCAGTAGGTTCTTAAATAAATGTGGGTATTTTATGTCAGAATAGGCCTGCTGGTCTAGGGGATAAGTGGCGTGTGGTAGTTACTTGAGGTCTGAGGTTTGAATCCTGGTGGGTGCAGTGGTGTGTTTTATTTTGTTGTTGTACTGTGGGAGTGGTGTGTTTTGACCGAAACACTAAAGCGTTTGAGTGGTTTTTGAATTATGTGGTTGAGGGGGGAGGGGACGGCATGGAGGGTTTTGGGGAGGAAATTGTGGGAAGTTAAGGTGAGAGGGAGTGTTGTGCCGAAATTAAACTCTGGGCACTCAAGAATTAGGCCTTGGTGGGTATGCTCCTCATTTCGGTTTTGGTCTGCTCTTTTTTGCTTGGAGGTTGAATGTTGTAGGGGTTCCGTTCATATATCTTTCTATCTCACCTATTTCGTATTTGGCAACCATTTTTTTCTTTTACTATTTGACTTCTTCCTTCTTTAGCCGCACACAGTCTCTCTTTTCCCCCTCAACACATTTGGGTTTTTCTCGTTTTTGGTCTAGTCTGAGCTTGTTCGTCCCTATTGTCCTTCTATTAATCGATTGCCTATTCTTCTCTCCCTCTCCCAATCAATTCTTGTTTTGGCCAAATACATCTTCTTTCCCCCTCTTTCGATTCTTTTTGTGTTAACAGATTTTCCTCTTTTTTCATCTTGATATTTCAACTGAATACCTCATCTCTCCCCCTCTCTTTACGGTTTTGGGCAATTGTTCTGTTATCAGTCAATTTTGAGTGTAAGGTTCTTTTCCCTCTCTCCCTCACTTTTCTTTCTCTCAATTATTCTTTTCTTTCATATTTTGTGTTAGCCGATTACTCAATCTCTTGTTTGAGTGCACAATTATTATCCTCTCTCTCTCTCTCTCTTTCTGCCATATTATTCTTTTATCTAATATCTTCTTTTACTGCCGATTTGCTAGAAGTGTGGTGGTGCGAGCCTTTGTCTCTGTCATACTGTGTGCTTGTGGCTCTCGGGTTGAGTTTAGGCTGATTGCTTCTGACTCTTATTCTTAGACACCTTCGGTAAGTTGTTATGCGCTTGGTTCAGACTTTGTGCTTGTATAGTTATAGTTAATAAGTTTGGTTGGGATGCGAGTAATCGTTAAAGGACTTGTAATCAATCTCTTTTGACGAGTAAAGGGGTGCAAGCCTAAATCAGTCATCTAAGTCAAGGGTAATTTATCTTTTAGATAAATATTATTAAACGGGTCATTTTAACCCTATCGTGTGAGACTAATGGCGTACTATGATTGAATCTAGGTTGAAGTGCTCAAGAGGGGTGTGCACACTTTCGCAAACAAGGTGTGTAATCTCCACTCCAACTATGGAAATTGGCAAATGCCAGAATAAGTGAATGTTAACGTTACACAAGCGTACGCTTGCTCGTGTGGTGGTACCGTGTAACTAAACATGAGCGTTTGATCGTGGAGGCCACCATGGGTGATTTCATGGGCTTAGGCCGTTTTGGGCCTTATTAGATCGAATTGGGCTGTGTGGGTCCCACAGGCATGTGGGCCCCATTTGGGAGAATCACACGAACATGTGGGAAATATTGGGCTAAGTTGTGTTATCCACACGGCCAAGGCCATTTCTGGGCTATGTGGGCCACACGGACATGTTAGCCCACATGGGCCCGTATTGTGGGCCTTGGGCCCATTTTCACTATTTGACTTTTAATGTTGCACGGGTCACCTGAGATGACTGTAGACCTACTGTTGGATCGGTAAGTGTATCTAGACCCCTAACCGATAAAAGGACTATTATGCCCCTATATGATAAAATGGTTGTTATGCCCCTATGAGATGTATGATTATATTTGAGCATGCCACCTTAAACATATTGAATACACGCATGATATTATGACACGTCACGACATGATGTATGATATGTTGCATGGGGATGGGTTTATTTTGATTGGAGGAAGTGTATTGTATTGGAAACTCTACTGCAAATATTGTTTAGTGCCGCAACCGGTACTACTTAAAGTGTAGGGATGGGTGGGTTGATTATATCCCCACATGGACTGCAGGGTTGGACGGAGATGGAGTGTAGAGGCTGGTTGGGTAGGATCTCTTGATTGCATATGTACTGTACTGTCACTAAGGTGGGCTCTGACCTAAATGATACTAATGCTGTAATGGGCTAAGGCCCTAACTGATATTGAATCTTCATTGGATTGGGCTTAGGCCCAGACTATTTTTATTCACTGTTTGTTTATTTGATATACGATTACACACTGAGTTTTCATAACTCACCCATCTGTTTATCTGCACATGTAATCCCTAGTCTTAGGCAGATCGGTGTTGCGAGGGACTCAAAGGTGGCCACACAATCGCATGTACTTTCGTATTTCATTTTTTAAATTATAAGTAATTTTTATTTTGGGTATTTTTAATGTACTAAGGCCTCTTTGGATTTTTATTTTTAATTTGGGATTTTAATTTACTTTGGTTATAATTGCTAGTGTTAGGAACTTGAGTTTTAAAAAAGAAACAACGTTTTCAGAAAGTAAACTAAAAAACGCAATCAATTTAGAAAGCTTTCGCTCTAAAGCGATATCTTGACATTCAAAAAGATTTCTAAGTAAATACCTTTTGATTGGGACATAAGTTTTTATAATGAATGACACGTTTTAAAATCATCAATAAGGTCACACAACGAAGTTAAATTTGGAAAGGATTTTTCAACGATATCACACTTTGCATAAAAAAACACTTCAATGTGACATCATAAGATTCGACCATAATGTCCAGGCCGGGTTTAATGTTTACATTTAGTGGTATCAAAGCCAGGTTGTAAAACTCGACTGTGGATTTGGGTTTCTTCTAAAACGTGGAATTTTCAAAAAGAACTGTACCAAATGATTTGGAAGTTTTTTGAAATGTTTCTATTGAATGTGTGGTACACCGAGTCTTCGGTGCTGATTCTGTAAGTCTTCTGAAACTATTGATTATTTAAATTGAAATACTGAGACTACTCTAGGTAGTAGACTGCACTGAAATACTCTATTTAGGTAGACTAAAAATTGTTGTAAGACTGTGATCTGCGAAAACGAACTCTGAACTATTAATACTGTTTTCCATAAAATATCTGTTAACAAACACTGGAACTGTAAAACTGATGCATAAAACTATTAATAATGATAAGACACAATTCAATATGAGCACCAGAGGTACTGACGAAAGGGGTATAAGAGGCCACGGTGGAGGCCGTGGAGGTGCTTGGGCTGGGTCTCCGTCATCTAGCCACTTGCCTAACATTGAAGCTAAAGAGGCACTGGCTTCACCTGTGACTGAGACTAGGTCTCATGAACGTGCAGTTGGGGACGACGCACTGTCCCAAGCTATGTTACAAATTTCGGAGAGGATCGTTGGGCCCAATACTGGTGTTATGGGCTTTGGGTCAGTTATGGAACAACTCCGGTCTACTGGAGCTGAGATTTTTAAGGGTATTGCTGGAGTTGCCCCTAATGTGGCTGAATATTGGATTGAGGCCACAGAAAGGATCATGGACTATTTTGATTGCACCCTTGAGCAGAAACTAAAGGGTGTAGTGTCACTGCTGTTAGATGAGGCCTACTAGTGGTGGCTTACGGTTAAAGAGGGAACTCAGCGTGATCTGTTGACCTGGGAATTTTTCAAAACTACTTTCTAGAGTAAGTATATGGGTGCTAGTCATGTGGATGCTCAAAGGAGAGAGTTTTAGAATCTGACTCAGGGGGATAAATTAGTGGCTGAGTATGAGGCTGAATTTTTGCGATTAAGCCGATATGCGTGAGGGATGGCGGCAACCGAGTACGAGCGGTGTGTTCATTTTAAGGACGATCACAGGGATAGTCTACAGGTTTTGATAGCTCCACAGAGGGAGCGATATTTTTCTAGTTTAGTTGATAAGGTGAAGATCGCCGAGGAGGTGAAGCGCGCTAAGTGCTAGAACAGTGAGAAGGAGAGAGGTAGGAACAATAAGGATTTAGAGCCCTCAAATTCCTTTCTGAGGCCTAAGAAAAAGGCCAGAGTTGATAGGCCAGTCAGAGTTAGGGCCCTTATTGCTGCTGGCGGACCGCAACCCTGTGCTGATTGTGGAAGACGCCACTAGGGCGAGTGCTGGAAAAGGATTGGGGCATGTTTGAGATATGGTTCATTGGAGCATCTTATCAAAGATTGTCCACGAAGGCCCGATCAGGTGCAAGGTATGGGTAGGGGTACTGTACAGTCGTCGAGGGGTGTTCAGCAACCACTGAGAGGTCGTGGTCAGGTCAGAGGAGGTAATAGTTTAGGCCATGGTTAGAGTGCATCGGGCAGGAGTACCGGTCAGACTGAGGCGAGGCAGCCAGCTCTGGTTTATGCTGCACATTGTTGAGAGGAAGGGGATGCTCCAAATATTATCACCTGTGCATTCTTTATCTATAATGTACCTTATACTACACTGATAAATATAAGATCTACCCATTTCTACATAGCTTGTAATGTGTTTGAGACTTTGGGTATCTTGGTTGAGAGTACTACGAGTGAAGTAACTGTGTTGAGTCCATTGGGGTAGTCAGTAAGGGTAAATAAAGTATTTAAAAATGTACCTTTGGAGGTTCAAGGGGTCAACTTTTCAACAGACTAGATGGAACT
This sequence comes from Gossypium hirsutum, assembly GCF_007990345.1. NCBI lineage: Eukaryota > Viridiplantae > Streptophyta > Magnoliopsida > Malvales > Malvaceae > Gossypium > Gossypium hirsutum. The sequence continues at coordinate 61,246,783 of NC_053431.1, forward strand.
TCCTTTTGGAGAATTTGACTTAATTTTGGGAATGGACTGGCTGGTTAAGCATCGGGTGAGCTTGGATTGTGTTACTAAGCAGATGATACTGAGAACTGCGAAGGATGATGAGGTAATTGTAATTGAGGAGCGTCGAAATTATTTGTCAAATGTGATTTTAACATTAAGGGTCAAGAAATTGGTTCGTAAGGGTTGTGAAGCGTATCTAGCCTACATCGGTGTTTCTAATTCCAGGGTTTCTTCTATTAAGGATATCAGAACAGTCAAAGACTTTCCAGATGTTTTTCCTGTTTAGCAGCCTGGGTTACCTCCAAACCATGAAGTTGAGTTTGGGATTGAGCTCCTGCCTGGTACAGTACCGGTGTCCATCGCCCTTTATAGAATGGCACCAAAGGAGCTTGTGGAGCTTAAGGCTCAAATTCAAGAGTTATTGGATTGTGGGTTCATCCGACCTAGTGTGTCTCTGTGAGGAGCACCAGTTTTGTTTGTGAAAAGAAGAATGGATCCATGCGTATGTGCATTGATTATCGGTAATTGAATAAATTGACAGTTAAGAATAAGTACCCCTACCTAGGATTGATGATATGTTCGACTAGTTTCGAGGAGCTTCAATTTTCTATAAGATTGATCTCTGATCAGGGTATCATTAGCTAAGAGTCAAGGAGACTGATGTATACAAGACAAAATTTAGGACTCGATATGGTCATTATGAGTTCCTAGTGATGTCGTTTGGATTGACGAATGCAGTCAATGACCCATACGTCAAATAATTCAATTTCCAAATATTTTTTAAGGGCATTTCATTCCTCTGTGATATTTTTCTAGTTCTTTGACAATTATCACAGTTCTTCACATAAACATAAGAATCTTTAAATAGTGTAGGCCAAAAGAAACCTGCTTCCAAAATCTTTGCTGCAGTACGTGCACCACCAAAGTGTCCCCCACTTAGAGATGAATAGAAATGATATAAGATCTCAGCAATCTCACTTTCAGCTACACACTTTCGGATTATATTATCTGCACACTATTTAAACAAGAACAGGTCCTCCCAGAAATAATATAGACTATCATGAAGGAATTTATTCCTTTGTTGGTATGTCATTTCTTGAGAAATTATTCCACATGCAAGATAATTGGCAAAATCAGCAAACCAAGGTGTTCATGAATTCCACTCACCTTAAATAAGTGCTCATCTAGGAAATTCTCGTTGATAGGCACATGTGATCGAGTTACCTCATCTTCCTCCAACCTTGACAGATGATCAGCTACTTGATTTTCAACAACTTTTTTCTCTAGGATCTCAAGGTCAAATTCTTGGAGTAAAAGTATCCAATGAATTAGCCTCGGTTTCACATCTTTCTTTGTGAGCAAGTATTTAACGGTTGCACGGTCAGTAAATACTGTAACTTTCGTACGTATAAGATATGAGCAGAATTGGTCAAAAGCAAAAACTATAGAAAATAGTTCCTTTTCAGTTACCGTATAATTGAGTTGGGCTCCAGTCAAGGCTTTACTTGCATAGTAAATGGGGTGGAACACTTTATTTTTTCTTGGAGCCATCACAGCTCCAACAACATAATCACTTGCATCACACATCAACTAAAGAGATCTGCTCTAATCAGGTGTAATGATTATTGGGGTTGAGATTAACTATTTTTTCAGCTCTTCAAAAGTTCTAAACATGCTTTGCTAAAATCAAACATTGCATCTTTCTCTAACAACAAACACAACAATTTAGAAATTTAAAAAAAAATCTTTGATAAACCTTCGGTAAAAACTGGCATGGCCTAAGAAACTTCTGACTCCTTTCACTTTTATTGGGGCTGGTAATCTTTCAAATACATTCACCTTTTCTTTGTCGACTTTAATTCCTTTCTTTGAATTCTATGCCCTAAGACAATCCCTTCCTTAACCATAAAATGGCATTTCTCACAGTTAAGGACAAGATTCGTCTCTTCTCATCTCTTTAGTACCTTAGCCAAATTACTCAAACAAATATCATAAGTGTTACCAAAAATAGAAAATCATCCATGAAAACCTCAACATAATTTTCAACCATATCAGTGAATATTGCCATTATGCATCGTTGAAAGGTTGCAGGTGCATTGCATAAACCAAAAGGCGTTCGCCTAAAAAAATAATAGAATTCATTACCTTCCAATTTATCTAACATCTGATCCATAAAAGGCAACGGAAAATGGTCCTTCCGAGTGGCTTTATTTAGCTTTCTGTAGTCAACACAAATTTTCCAACCAGTAATAGTTCTTGTTAGGATCAATTCATTATGCTCATTCTCAACAATCGTAATTCCACCTTTCTTCGGCACACACTGCACCGGACTTACCCTCGAACTATCTGAAATAGGATAGAGGATTCCTGCATCTAGCCATTTGATCACTTCCTTTCTCACAACTTCCTTCATAATAGGATTGAGCTTCCTTTGCCCATCAATTCGAGCTCTTTCACCTTCTTCCAAAATAATTTTATGCATGCAAAAAGAAGGGCTAATACCTCAAATATCAGCTATGGTCCAACCAATTGCTTTCTTAAATTTCTTTAAAACAGAAATTAGTTGTTCCTCTTGATCTTTTGCCAGGTCTGCTAAAATAATCACAGGAAAAATGGAACAGTCACTTAAATAAACGTATTTCAATTGGGAAGGAACTAACTTTAGTTCGAGTGTAGGTGGTTCTTTGATTGACAATTTTGGTTGCACAAATTCTCTGACATCCAACTCCAACGGTTCAAACCATGTGGATTGAATAAAATTTCTTGGATTGGCTTCCATCAAAGCCATGTTTTCTTCACCTTCTTCATCCTACAAAAGGTCAAACCCTAAGGCTTTCTCCAATGGATCTTCTTCAAAATTACTTTTCATAGAAATCAAGGTTTCTATCTCTTCTATAATTGAACACTCTTCTGTCAAATCGCGAAATTTCATTGGTTTAAGAATGTTAAAAGTTACCTGATCGTCTTGACCATGCATAGTGAGTTCGCCTTTCTGCACATCAATTAACGTTCTTCCCGTGGCTAGAAAAGGTCTCGCAAGGATTATTAGCACTTCCTTATCTGCTTCAAAATCTAGAATAATGAAATTAGCAGGAAAAATAAATTTATCGACTCTTACCAAAACATCCTTGATCATTCATTTGGGGTATGCTAAAGATCGATCAGCTAGCTGAAGCGTCAAAGTTGTAGCTCTTACTTTTCCTATCCCTAGCATCTTGAAAATAGACATAGTCATCAAGTTGATACTTACTTCTAAGTCACACAAAGCTTTACCACAGTAAGATTCACCAATGTTACAGGTTATCGTAAAGCTTTCTGGATCCTTCAATTTCGGTGGCAGCTTGTTCTGCAGGAATGCATTGCACTTTTTTGTCAAGGCGACAGTCTCATACTCATTCAGTTATTTCTTCTTGGATAGTACATCCTTCATAAACTTCACGTAATTCGAAATTTGTTCTAAAGCCTCCACCAATGGAATATTGATGTGTAATTGCTTCAGAACATCCAAAAACTTCTTGAATTGCAACTCCTGTTTCTGTTTGTGTTGCTACAATCTTTGTGGATATGGAGGTGATGGAACTTTTGGTTGAACTAGACAACTCTTCTAAGTAGGTAAATTTGTATCCAAAGAAAATGTTAAAGTATTTGTGTGACAGCCCTAAAGTGACCCTAGTCAGGAAGTGGTTTCGGGGCCATAAAACCGAGTCATAAAAATAATTAGCTGTCATATTTGATGCTTATTATATGTATATATGCATGTGTGAAAATTTCATGTTTGAATTTTGTCAATTGTAAGTGAATTTTATCAAATAGGACTTATGTGACAAAATTTAGAAATGTGCTAGGCAAATGTGAAATGGCCTATTAATGCATGTTGTGAAAATGATGGGTTTGCATGTCAATTTACCCAAATTTAAGCTTAGTGGCCGGCCATGCTATGAGTGGAAACATGTCACAAACATGTTATGTTAGTGATGTATGTTAGGAAAAATAAAATAAGGAGTATGGGTAATAAAGAAATGGAAAAAAAAAGAGGAAAGAATGTGTGTGATTGTCTCCCCCCCCATTGCCGTGAGTGGAAGAAAAGAAAACAAAAAAAAAGTGTTCATCCTTTGGTTCATCCTTGGCCAAAAATTCTAAGGAAGAAGGAAGGAGTTCTTGCTTCATGTTTGGTTTGGAAGAGGATTAGGAGGAGGTTCGGCCATACTTGTATCTAGATTAAGGTATGTTGATGTTGTGCCATGAGATTCATGCATGTTTTTAGTTGCTAGTTTGAGTTCTAATTAGCCATGGTTCAAATCTTTGCTATGTCATGGGGATGATATTCGGCCAAGGTGGATTTTGTGTTAATGTCATTGCATGCTAAATGTGAAGCTTGTTAATGATACATGTGATGGTGGATTATTAACTCTTGGATTTTCTTTTTAGCATTTTTGAGTGAGACATTAAGTTCTTTGTTTAACCATGATCAAAATTGAAATGGTAAGGTGTTGTGATGTATTCGGCCATGGTATATCCATAAGTATGATTTATGCTTATTGCATGGTAGGTAAGATTTGTGTTTTGGATTTATGTTTATGTTTGGTTATAATCAACCTTGTGATTCGGCTCTTACACATATATATATATATGTTTGCACATGATGTATTGGCATGACATATATAATATCTCAAGGTATATATTTTCATATGATGGTGTTTCGGTTATGGAGTAAATGATGGATGCGTATTGAGTTATAATATGTAATGCATTAGTTAGTAAAATGTATGCCATTTGTGTGTGGTATTAAGTATATAATTGGCCTCAACATAAACATGCATATTCGGCCACATGAATGAGTACATAGGTTGATGTGTTTGTTCGGCCATAGGTAAGCATATTGAAGGATTTATCTTGACTTAGAAAATTCGGCTAAGGAGAATACTAACTAATGTGTTGAGTTTGATTCATGATTCCGTACATATGTGACTTTGATGTCTAATGAATTATATATGGGCTAAGTACCTTGAGTTCCTCTTTTCGATGCTCAAATGATTAAATCAATTTATTTGTTAAATTAAGCTCAAGAGCAAAGGGGAACTAAATCCGATAAAGGGAAGGAAAAAGTGGTCGAATAGCCATCAAAATCGTTCGACAACATCCGAGGTAAGTTTTCGAGTAATGGAACTTAGATTATGAATTGATTAGATCATATTTTAAGCGAATCAAAATCATGCTCTTTGTATGTGGCTATTGAGCCGAAACTGCAAGTGTGATAAGTGTCTTGTGTTTGAGCTTTGGTAATGAAAATGAAATACGGATGTGTCATGATTTATTGATAAATGTGCATGGTTATTCGAATGATGTCCGGGCTAAGTCCCGAAGGCTTTGTGCTAAGTGACTATATCCGGACTAAGATCCGAAGGCATTTGTGCGAGTTACTAATTCCGGGCTAAGCCCGAAGGCATTGGTGCGAGTTACTAAATCCGGGTTAAGTCCCGAAGGCATTTGTGCGAGTTACTATAACCGGGCTATGTCCCGAAGGCATTTGAACGAGTAGCTATATCCAGTTAAATTCCAAAGGTACGTGATTCGGGAATGAGCGATCTTGCTGTAAAAATTTCAGTTAATACGCTTGTAAAATCCCAACAATGTGGTATGTTTCGTGTGTGCATTGGAATAGTTGATTCCCTTCGAATAATATTCGCTCAGTAAATTTATGAGTTTTCGGCCTTGGCTAAGTTGATCTTTTGTGTGTGAATATAAGGGTTGGTAATGTGAAGTAATTATGATATTGAGAATTTGTGCATATGAAATTATCCGTTTAGTTATATGAATGCTATACTTCAGTTGTGCTTAAATTCTTTGCTCAAATTTACTAAGCACTAAATGCTTACTCCGTTTCTTTGATTCTCTGTTTTGTAGATTTTGGTTCGTCAGCTATCGGACTCGGGAATTTTGAAGTCGAAGTCGCCCACACTATCAAAGCCCCTTTTGGTACACTTTTGGTTGAACTTTGAAATGGCATGTATAGGACTACCCTCTTTGTTGTGGGTCATGGACCCTTTGGATTTGTATAATTTTGGATAGCCATGCGAAAATGGCTTATATATGTTTGAGCCTAATGTTATAATCATTTGGTATGGATATGGTTATTGAGAGGTGTGGATATGCTTAACAAGGATTGGCCATGGGAATGGTTAATCACTATCATAAATTGTGCTATTTATGCTAAAAGGGCTAGTTGAATCATGGAAACTATGAAATAGGTAAAGTCTACCTTAAAGGCAGATGCTGACAGCAGCAGTGATGTAGATTTGAAAAATCACTAAAAATAGTAGAAATGGAATTAAATAGTGAATAAATTATGTAAACGAACCTTGATGCATCTATTTTCATAGGAAAGTAATGAAATGATCATATGAACAGTATGTTAAGATATATTCAGGTTTTCGTGAGACAGGGCCAGAACAGTTTCTGGATTCCCTGTTCCGACTTTAGAAATTCATTATAAATTAACCAGAGATAATTAGAAGTCATTCCATATAGTCATAGATTCCTTTTTGAGTCTAGTTTCTATAGAAACAAACGGCATCAGTATTGAAGCCCTGTACAGGGAGATATCCAAGTCATAATGCGCAAAGGTCAGTGTAGTCGATCCCTGTAACATGGGAGATTTTGACTAATAAACCGTACTAATTGGCCCGACCAAAAATTCTAGAAAACAATTTTTTGATGCATATATGAGTCTAGTTTCAGGGAAAAATTACGAAACTGATTTTCGAGTTGTGAAACTCAAGATATGATTTTTAAGGTGACAGTGACGCAGTTAGCCAGCTTGCCTGGAAAATTTAAAATGGATTGTGCAAAGAAGTGATGTAAGTCTGCAAACCCCTCGTGTCCGACTCCGGTAACGGACTCGGGTACGGGGTGTTACAATTTTATTGGTATCAGAGCTACGGTTTAGTCGATTCTAGGACTACCGTAATGCGTTGGGTCTAGCTATACATGCCATTTTATGTGATTATTTGATAGTGTGATGATTTCTGACATTTGCAAATGTGTTTATTTATAGTAATGGATCCCGATCCCGACCGAGCGGTAGCTGATGATCTTGAGAGTGTAGCGCCTGCTCCCGCACAAGGGACAGCTCCGGCGGACTCTCATCCTATTGCTAGTAATCCGAATGATGAGGCTAGACAAGCTTTCTATAGCGTGATGAATGATTGGTTCAACCAATACATTCGAACTAATACGGCTGTTCCACAACCTCCATTCCCGACAAATACCACCCCCGCACCTACAATACCTCCAGTAACGGACCAAATAAGGTCAAATAAGCCCCCAGTTGACAGAATCCGAAAATACGGGGCTACTGAATTTAAAGCTACGGACAGCGATGATGCCGAGCAAGCTGAATTTTGGTTGGACAACACTATCCGGGTACTCGACGAGCTATCTTCCACACCCGATGAGTGCCTAAAGTGTACTATCTCCTTGCTACGTGATTCTGCCTACTATTGGTGGAATACATTGACTTCTGTTGTGCCTAGAGAGCAAGTAACTTGGGAATTCTTCCAAACCGAGTTTCGAAAGAAGTATATCAGTCAGAGATTCATTGACCAAAAACGGAAGGAATTTCTTGAACTCAAACAAGGTTCCATGTCGGTTACCGACTATGAACGAAAATTTGTGAGGCTTAGCCGGTATGTGCGAGAATGCATTTCTTCAGAAGCTGTGATGTGTAAACGTTTCGAAGATGGACTGAATGATGACATAAAGCTGTATGTTGGCATGTTATGTGACACCCCGAACCCGAGACCGTCGCCGGAGTCGAACACGAGGTGTTAACAGACTTCAAACCACTTATTAAAAATTTTTCCAGACAAGCTGCCAATCTGCGTACTAGTCACTTTAAAAATCATATCTTGAGCTCTGGAACTCGAAATCCAGTTCTGTGAATTTTCCCTGAAACTAGACTCATATGCCCATCTACATATTTTTTTCTAGAATTTTTTGGTCGGGCCAATTAGTACAGTTTATTAGTCAAAGTCTCCCATGTTACTGGGGTTGACTACACTGACCTTTGTGCATTACGACCTGGATATCTCCCTGTACAGAGCTTCAATACTGATGCCGTTTATTTCTATAGAAATTAGACTCAAAGAGGAATCTATACATATATGGCATGGCTCCTAATTATCTCTGGTTATTTCATAATAAATTTACAAAGTCGGAACAGGGAACCCAGAAACCGTTCTGGCCCTGTCTCGCGAGAACCTGAATATCTCTTAACATACTGTCCATATGATTGTTTCGTTACTTCTATATGAAAATAGACTCATCGAGCTTCGATTACATAATTTATCCACTATTTAATTCCATTCCTACTAATTGTTGTAATTTTTCAATCCCACGTCACTGCTGCTGCCAGCATCTGTTACTGAAGCAACTATGTCCATTTAGTGATTTCTTATTGATCTAACTAGTAATTCATCATACATATCACAAAATTATAATCATGACTAGCCATACCAAAGGCTAATCATTGTCAAACATCCCCCCCCTACTACACTTTTGCCATAACATAAATTTTAACACCAAAAATAATCAACCATGACATAAAGATCGTATTACCAAGACTTACGACCTAACGTTATAAAACCAAATCCAACCGAACATTTATGCCATTTTCGCATGGCTAAAAGTTTTCATACCAAAGTTCAAACATAACATAATAGCCTATACATGCCGAAATGTTCCCCTAGACCAACTAAGAAGAAAGTACCAAAGGTTGCTAGCCGGTGTGATGACTTCGACGACGGCACGATCACGCAAAAAGAGACGAGTCCAAGAAACCTAGAATAGGTGACAAGCAAACACCGAATGAGTATATAACTCAGTAAGCCATAAGCATTCCACAACCATCCATTAATAAAATTATCACAACAGGAAACAATGAAATGAGGTTAAGTACTCCATCCATACCAAACTATACCATAGTTCCTTAAACCCTATGGTTCAATCTCATACCAAGTCCTACATTGACCTTTCATACATCATTTTATTTTCGTTATAATCATACAATTAAACGAACTTTCACCTATTCCACAATGAACCTTATGTACGTGACTTCAACTATAATCGTCACATAGGTTCAAAACTTACCAAGCTCAACTCCAAATATAAACATAGCGCCTATTAGCCATGAACTCAAGGTACTTACCTTTTCCGCTGTCCAAAATTGACTCGGTAAAGCCACACCCTTCGTGTAAATAATTTATGGAAAATATATATTGGGTTGCACACATAATGTTTAGTAATCACCCACGCACACTCAGTGCCATGCACTTTAAACTCACACACTTAGTACCATGCATTTCAAGTTCGCACACTTACCTTTTTCCGCTGTCCAAAATCGACTCGGTAAAGTCGCACCCTTAATGTAAATAATTTATAGAAAATATATATTGGGTTCGCACACATAGTGCTTAATAATCAACCGCGCACACTTAGTGCCATGTACTGTAAACTCGCACACTTAGTGCTGTACAATTTAAACCCGCACACTTAGTGCCAATCTCATGATCATAAATGTTCACACCCGCACACTTAGTGCCTAAACCAACAACTCAATTCATCTCACCTCTTTTCTTTTTATTCAATACTTTCATCACCCCATGCATACATGTATAAATATATATATTTATCGTTCCATTCAGCATCATTACATAGACGTTATAACCATTTAAATTGATACAAAATATATGCTTAATGACTTACCTTAGGTCGGATGAAGTGATTCCCAATCGACTACTCAATATTCTTTGCTTTGCCTTTGCTTGATTCCCCTCCTTTGGATTCTTGAGCTTGATTAAATAAATAAGTTTAGTAATTTAATTTACCTTGCAAGATACCTATATATATATAAATTTAATAATTCCATTTTTTTTTTTTACAATCATCCTTGTTCAAGACATCCAAGTCTCAACTAATGTTCATATTATATCTCAAAGCCAAATGTATTATCCCTTCCAAAATAATATTATGCCAAATATGATTACATTCAAATATACATAATTATGAATCAAACTCAACTTTGTAAACCAACCTCCTCATTTGGTCGATTGTATAGAATCAAAGAAATTTCACCAATGTGCATACTATATAGCCGAATATGCAAGATCAATCTAACATCACCTATGTACTTAATTTTAAATGCCGAATATACAATTTCGATGCAATATCATTTTTTTTTCATTTCATTTGAGCACATAGTTCCTCCACATAATAATTTGGCCGAATGTTTCTACTACCAAAAACTCCACATCTATCCATAATATCATACCAAGGTTCATATATCTATTAGCTATTTCATTACTCATCTTTCTAATATTCCATTCCAAAGCATCAAACACTATCCTCTTAACATCTAACGATCACATCCGAATGCCCATTTTTTTTTCACCAAATAGAGAAATCACCCTATGGGTTATAATATGGATTTGTCTATTAACTAAATTTAACAAAATTTAATGAAAAATAACATGCAATCTTACCTTGATTAATCCCTTAAGTTGACCGAATGCTTTTTAACCATTTTTCTTTCCTTCTTCCTTTATGTTTGGTTTTGCAAGGAGAAGATGACACTCTCCCACCTTCCATTTCTTATTAATTTATGTTTCTATTTAGATTATTTTATCATTTACCATTATAAAATTGTATTTAACTTGACTTAATGGAGGACCATCATCACATGGCCGGCCACTTCATGAATTAAGGGCATTTTGACATGCAAATCCATACTTTCTCACCTTGTTATTATTTAATCCTTTCAATTTATCTATCATCTTTTCTAAATTTCTCAACTAAGTCCTTTCATGAAAATCCACATTCCTAAGGCTAATTTTAAACCTTTATTATTTCCACACATACACTACTACATTTAATATATGCAATTAAAATTAAAATAAATTTTCTTGTAACTCGGTTTTGTGGTCCCGAAACCACTTCCCGACTAGGGTCAATTTTGGGCTGTCACAACTCTCCCCCACTCAAGAAATTTTCGTCCCCGAAAATTTTACCGGTGAATAATTTTGGATATCGATCCTTCATAGAGTCCTCAAGTTCCCAAGTGGCTTCTTCAATTCCGTGTTTATGCCACAACACCTTCACTAATGGGATTTTCTTATTTCGCAACTCTTTTACTTCACGCATCAAAATGCGAACCGGTTCTTCTTCATAACTCAAGTTAGGCTGAATCTCGATCTCAGATGGAGTGATTACGTGTGACGGGTCAGACCTATATCGTCGAAGCATCGAGACATGGAAAACATTGTGAATCTTTTCAAGCTCAGGGGGTAAAATTAATCGGTATGCAACTGGTCCAACTCGTTCGGACACTTCGTACGGACCGATGAACCTCGGACTCAATTTGCCCTTACGACCAAATCTAAGCACCTTCTTCCAGGGTGAAACTTTGAGAAATACTTTATCTCCAACCTGATATTCAATGTCCTTTCTTTTCATATCCGCATACGACTTTTGACGATCCGAAGAGGCTTTCAAACTTTCGCGAATTACTCGGACTTTCTGCTCGGCATCCTTAATCAAATCAACCCCAAAAATTTTACTTTCACTAAGTTCAGTCCAAAATAATGGGGTACGGCACTTGCGACCGTATAAAGCCTCGTAAGGTGCCATCTTAATGCTTGATTGAAAGCTATTGTTATAAGCAAATTCAATCAAAGGCAAATATCTTTCCCATGAACCACAAAACTCTAAGACGCAACATCTCAACATATCCTCGAGTATCTGAATTGTTCGTTCAGATTGACCATCGGTTTGGGGGTGAAAAGCAGTGCTAAAATGCAGCTTGGTACCCAAAGCTTCTTGCAATTTCTTCCAAAATCGCGATGTAAATCTTGGGTCTCTATCTGACACGATAGAAATAGGTACACCATGCAATCGAACAATTTGGGAGATGTATATTTCTGCCAATTTATAGAGCGAAAAATCTGTACGGACATGGATAAAATGAGCAGACTTGGTCAATCTATCAACAATAACCCAGACCGAGTCTTTCTTATTCTGAGTCAGAGGTAACCCAGACACAAAGTCCATTGTCACTCGATCCCATTTCCATTCGGGTATCATGATTGGCTGAAGTAATCCAGATGGCACTTGATGTTCCGCTTTTACTTGTTGACATATCAAACACCTTGAAACAAATTCAGAAATGTCTCGTTTCATGCCCGACCACCAAAATTGACGTTTCAGATCGTTGTACATTTTAGTACTACCCGGGTGGATAGACATTCGGCCACTATGAGCCTCATTCAAAATCATCGAAATAAGTTCCGAATTCCTTGGAACACACAAACGACTTCTGAACCTCAAACAATCATCGTCATCCATTTGAAACTCCGATTCCTTGTTCGGAACACACTCAGCCCGTTTTGCAACCAATTCATCATCAACTTTCTGGGCTTCACGAATTTGATGAATCAATAATGGTTTGGCTTTTAATTCAGCTACTAACACATTGTCGGGTAGAATAGACAAGTGCACATTCATCGCTCGTAAAGCAAACAGCGATTTTCGGCTTAAGGCCTCCGCAACCACATTAGCCTTTCCCGGGTGGTAATCAATGACAAGCTCGTAATCTTTCAACAACTCAAGCCAACGTCTTTGTCACAGATTTAAGTCTCTTTGAGTCATCAAATATTTGAGACTTTTGTGATCCGAAAATACATGGCACTTTTCGCCAAACAAATAATGTCGCCATATTTTCAAAGCAAATATGATGGCGGCTAGTTCGAGATCATGGGTTGGATAATTTCTCTCGTGTGGCTTCAATTGTCTCGACGCATAGGCCACAACTCGACCTTCTTGCATCAATACGCAACCCAACCCGAGTAGGGATGCGTCACTATAAATGACAAACTCTTTGCCTGATTCGGGTTGCACTAAAATTGGAGCTTCAGTCAAATGAGTTTTCAGTTGATCGAAGCTTTTCTGACATTTCTCCGTCCATTCGAACTTAGCATCCTTTTGAAGTAGCTTCGTCATTGGTGTGGCTATCATCGAGAAACCTTTTACAAATCGTCGGTAATAACCGGCGAGCCCCAGGAAGCTCCGAACTTCGATAACATTTCTTGGAGGCTTCCAATTAAGTATGGCTGAAATTTTGCTCGGGTCAACTCGAATACCCGATGCGGATACCACATGACCCAAGAAGCTAACCTCTCTTAACCAGAACTCACACTTACTGAACTTCGCATATAACTGCTTATCCCGCAAAATTTGCAACGCTAATCTCAGTTGTTCAGCATGTTCGGTCTCATCTCTTGAATAGACCAAGATGTCATCAATGAACACAACTACGAACCGATCCAAATAGGGTCTGAAGATCCGATTCATCAAATCCATAAATACCGCAGGGGCATTAGTGAGCCCGAATGGCATCACTAAGAACTCGTAGTGACCGTACCTCGTTCTGAAAGCAGTTTTGGGTACGTCCGAATCTCGAATCCGCAACTGATAATAACCCGATCTCAAATCTATCTTTGAAAACACTGAGGCTCCCTTTAATTGATCAAACAAATCATCAATACGTGGTAACGGATATTTATTCTTTATGGTCACTTTATTCAACTGACGATAGTCAATGCACAACCTCATGGTTCCGTCCTTCTTTTTCACGAACAATACTGGTGCACCCCAAGGTGAGAAACTTGGTCGAGCGAAACCTCTATCCGTCAACTCTTGCAATTGAGCTTTCAATTCCTTTAACTCGGTTGGTGCCATACGATACGGAGCTATCGAAATTGGCGTAGTTCCAGGTACAAGCTCAATACCAAACTCTACCTCCCGAACAGGTGGTAAACCCGGTAATTCTTCAGGAAAAACATCCGGGTATTCACAAACCACCCGCACAGTTTCGGGTTTCTTTTCTAATTCTTTATCATCAAGTACATACGCAAGGTATGCTTCGCACCCTTTTCTTACATATTTCTGGGCCAACATTGCTGATATTACAGCTGGCAACCCCTCCAAATCCGTAGACTCAACTCGGATTACTTCGTTATTTGCGCACCTCAAATCAATAGTCTTGCTTTTGCAATTCACAACCGCATCATGCGCGGTCAGCCAATCCAAACCAAGAATAACATCAAATTCATCAAACGGCAGAAGCATCAAGTCCGCCGGAAAACAAGAACCTCGAATTACTAGGGGACATCTCTTACACACTTTGTCGACAAGCATGTAACGACCCAAGGGATTTGACACCCGAATTACGAACTCAGTAGACTCAACAGGTAGAGTCTTACTGGATGCTAAGGTTTCACATACATATGAATGAGTAGAGCCAGGGTCAATCAATGCAATCACATTAGTATCAAAGAGAGTGAAGGTACCAGTGATGACGTCAGGGGAGGATGCCTCCTCTCGTGCGCGAATGGCATATGCTCTAGCAGGAGTACGGTTCTCGGCTCGAACAGCCGTATCAGAGACCCCTCTCTGACTACCACCCCTACCTCCTAAAATTCTCGGTGGTCTACCTCTAGTTGTCACTCCACTAGGTCTTGCACCTTGAACCTTATTCTTCTCATCAAGCTCCGTGCAATCTCTAATGAAGTGGTCCTTCGAACCGCATCCGTAACAGGCCCTGTTAATAGACTTACCCCAACATTCACCTATGTGTCGTCTTCCACATTGGGGACACTCAGGTCTCTCTAGACGATTATTGCCCACACTAGCTACCGAAGTAGTTCGGGAGTCCGTCGATGGTCGTGCTCTGATGGAAATTCCCGCAGTCATCCTCGACTTATTAGTGTCCTCCCTGAACTTCTTTACAGCTGAGAACGGAGCTTTACCCATCGATCTTTTACGATAGTCTCTAGCTTCAAATTCAGCCTTCTTCTTCCCCTTTCCAAGTTCTTCCGCCTTGCAGGCTCGTTCGACTAGTGTCACGAATTCTTTTATCTCCAGAATACCCACTAGTAGCTTTAAATCTTCATTCAATCCTTCTTCAAATCTTTTGCACATAGCAACCTCATCAGCTACACACTCCCGGGCATACCTACTGAGCCTTACGAATTCATGTTCGTACTCAGATACTGTCATACGGCCTTGCTTGAGTTCCAAGAATTCCTTACGCTTTTGATCGATGAACCGTTGACTAATATATTTCTTTCGAAATTCCGCTTGGAAGAAATCCCAAGTAACTCGTTCGTTTGGGACTATGGAAATCAAGGTCCTCCACCAGTAGTAGGCTGAGTCTCGCAACAAAGATATAGCACACTTTAGACATTCATCGGGTGTGCATGACAGTTCATCGAACACCCGAATGGTGTTATCAAGCCAGAACTCGGCCCTTTCGGCATCATCAGTAACTATGGCCTTGAACTCCTCAGCCCCGCGCTTCCTAATCAAGTCTACAGGTGGTTTACTCAGCCTCACAGGATCAGCAACTGATGGCATTACGGGCTCTTGGGGTGGATTATTCAAATTCGGGAATTGTTGGACAGCCGGATTGGTTCGGGCATATTGCGCGACCCACTCATTCATCATGGTAAAGAAGGCTTGTTTAGCCCCCTCACCTTGATTATTCGCAGATGACTGAGGTTCAACAGGCGGCGTCCCTTGTGCAGGAGCCGCCGCTACACTTTCAACGTCATCCGCCAAGGTTCTCTCTACACCGGGATCCATTTACTAACCAAAACAAAAATTTTAACCGTCAGAAGTCATCACATATTTAAACATTAACATTAAGGCATGTATAGCTAGACTCATACGTGCTATGGTAGTCCTAGAACCGACTAAACCATAGCTCTGATACCAATCAAATGTGACACCCTGAACCCGAGACCGTCGCCGGAGTCGAACACGAGGTGTTAACAGACTTCAAACCACTTATTAAAAATTTTTCCAGACAAGCTGCCAATCTGCGTACTAGTCACTTTAAAAATCATATCTTGAGCTCTGGGACTCGAAATCCAGTTCTGTGAATTTTCCCTGAAATTAGACTCATATGCCCATCTACATATTTTTTTCTAGAATTTTTTGGTTGGCCCAATTAGTACAGTTTATTAGTCAAAGTCTCCCATGTTACTGGGGTCGACTACACTGACCTTTGTGCATTACGACCTGGATATCTCCCTGTACAGAGCTTCAATACTGATACCGTTTATTTCTATAGAAACTAGACTCAAAGAGGAATCCATACATATATGGCATGGCTCCTAATTATCTCTGGTTAATTCATAATAAATTTACAAAGTCGGAACAGGGAACCAAGAAACCGTTCTGGCCCTGTCTCGCGATAACCTGAATATCTCTTAACATACTGTCCATATGATTGTTTCGTTACTTCTATATGAAAATAGACTCATCGAGCTTCGATTACATAATTTATCCACTATTTAATTCCATTCCTACTAATTGTTGTAATTTTTCAATCCCACGTCACTGCTGCTGCCAGCATCTGTTACTGAAGCAACTATGTCCATTTAGTGATTTCTTATTGATCTAACTAGTAATTCATCATACATATCACAAAATTATAATCATGACTAGCCATACCAAAGGCTAATCATTGTCAAACATCCCCCCCCTACTACACTTTTGCCATAACATAAATTTTAACACCAAAAATAATCAACCATGACATAAAGATCGTATTACCAAGACTTACGACCTAACGTTATAAAACCAAATCCAACCGAACATTTATGCCATTTTCGCATGGCTAAAAGTTTACATACCAAAGTTCAAACATAACATAATAGCCTATACATGCCGAAATGTTCCCCTAGACCAACTAAGAAGAAAGTACCAAAGGTTGCTAGCCGGTGTGATGACTTCGACGACGGCACGATCACGCAAAAAGAGACGAGTCCAAGAAACCTAGAATAGGTGACAAGCAAACACCGAATGAGTATATAACTCAGTAAGCCATAAGCATTCCACAACCATCCATTAATAAAATTATCACAACAGGAAACAATGAAATGAGGTTAAGTACTCCATCCATACCAAACTATACCATAGTTCCTTAAACCCTATGGTTCAATCTCATATCAAGTCCTACATTGACCTTTCATACATCATTTTATTTTCGTTATAATCATACAATTAAACTAACTTTCACCTATTCCACAATGAACCTTATGTACGTGACTTCAACTATAATCGTCACATAGGTTCAAAACTTACCAAGCTCAACTCCAAATATAAACATAGCGCCTATTAGCCATGAACTCAAGGTACTTACCTTTTCCGCTGTCCAAAATTGACTCGGTAAAGCCACACCCTTCGTGTAAATAATTTATGGAAAATATATATTGGGTTGCACACATAATGTTTAGTAATCACCCACGCACACTCAGTGCCATGCACCTTAAACTCACACACTTAGTACCATGCATTTCAAGTTCGCACACTTACCTTTTTCCGCTGTCCAAAATCGACTCGGTAAAGTCGCACCCTTAATGTAAATAATTTATAGAAAATATATATTGGGTTCGCACACATAGTGCTTAATAATCAACCGCGCACACTTAGTGCCATGTACTGTAAACTCGCACACTTAGTGCTGTACAATTTAAACCCGCACACTTAGTGCCAATCTCATGATCATAAATGTTCACACCCGCACACTTAGTGCCTAAACCAACAACTCAATTCATCTCACCTCTTTTCTTTTTATTCAATACTTTCATCACCCCATGCATACATGTATAAATATATATTTATCGTTCCATTCAGCATCATTACATAGATGTTATAACCATTTAAATTGATACAAAATATATGCTTAATGACTTACCTTAGGTCGGATGAAGTGATTCCCAATCAACTACTCAATATTCTTTGCTTTGCCTTTGCTTGATTCCCCTCCTTTGGATTCTTGAGCTTGATTAAATAAATAAGTTTAGTAATTTAATTTACCTTGCAAGATACCTATATATATATAAATCTAATAATTCCATTTTTTTTTTACAATCATCCTTGTTCAAGACATCCAAGTCTCAACTATTGTTCATATTATATCTCAAAGCCAAATGTATTATCCCTTCCAAAATAATATTATGCCAAATATGATTACATTCAAATATACATAATTATGAATCAAACTCAACTTTGTAAACCAACCTCCTCATTTGGTCGATTGTATAGAATCAAAAAAATTTCACCAATGTGCATACTATATAGCCGAATATGCAAGATCAATCTAACATCACCTATGTACTTAATTTTAAATGCCGAATATACAATTTCGATGCAATATCATTTTTTTTCATTTCATTTGAGCACATAGTTCCTCCACATAATAATTTGGCCGAATGTTTCTACTACCAAAAACTCCACATCTATCCATAATATCATACCAAGGTTCATATATCTATTAGCTATTTCATTACTCATCTTTCTAATATTCCATTCCAAAGCATCAAACACTATCCTCTTAACATCTAACGATCACATCCGAATGCCCATTTTTTTTTCACCAAATAGAGAAATCACCCTATGGGTTATAATATGGATTTGTCTATTAACTAAATTTAACAAAATTTAATGAAAAATAACATGCAATCTTACCTTGATTACTCCCTTAAGTTGACCGAATGCTTTTTAACCATTTTTCTTTCCTTCTTCCTTTATGTTTGGTTTTGCAAGGAGAAGATGACACTCTCCCACCTTCCATTTCTTATTAATTTATGTTTCTATTTAGATTATTTTATCATTTACCATTATAAAATTGTATTTAACTTGACTTAATGGAGGACCATCATCACATGGCCGGCCACTTCATGAATTAAGGGCATTTTGACATGCAAATCCATACTTTCTCACCTTGTTATTATTTAATCCTTTCAATTTATCTATCATCTTTTCTAAATTTCTCAACTAAGTCCTTTCATGAAAATCCACATTCCTAAGGCTAATTTTAAACCTTTATTATTTCCACACATACACTACCACATTTAATATATGCAATTAAAATTAAAATAAATTTTCTTGTAACTCGGTTTTGTGGTCCCGAAACTACTTTCTGACTAGGGTCAATTTTGGGCTGTCACATGTTAGAAATCCGAGAATTTGTGGTACTTGTCGAGCGAGCTTGTAAAGCCGAGGAGCTCAGTATGGAGAAAAGAAAAGTTGAGGTGGGAGCAAGGGAGTTTCGTAAGAGGTCTTCGGGGAAGCCCTTCCCACAGTCATCGAAGAAATTTGGAGATGGCTTAGGCCGGTCTAGAGACACTTCAGGCTTTTCTAGACGAGATCACGATCGACCCCCTGTGAGTGCACGAGTCACTTCGGTCGCTAGTGTTGGAAATGATCGTCGGGACAGAGCGGAGTGCCAGTATTGTGGTAAATGGCATTCGGGGAGTTGTAGATTCCATGATCGCTCCTGTTACAAGTGCGGATCAGTTGACCGCTTCATTAAAGATTGCCCGAGGTTGTCTGAACAGAATATAAATCAGAGCGGGAAACCGGGTGCTACCACTGCTCGAGGTAGACCATCCAGAAATACGGGCAATGCTAG